>NW_025767239.1:0-132500 GCF_003918875.1 Haliotis rubra
ATAAACATACAGGTTGGATGACACTCAACACAGTGGAATACCATGCGGCTACACACTATCAAGAAAGTGGGAATAACATACAGGCTAATGACACTAATACAGTGGAATACAACACAAGGCAGGGACACATACTAATATTATGGGTGTAGTAACCCACAGGTGGGATAACACTAATACAGGTGGGATTACACTAGTACAGGTGGAAATAAATATACAGGTGGGATGACACTAATACAGGAGGAATAACATGTACAGGTGGATGACACCAATACAGGTGGAATGCCTATACAGGTGGGATGACACTAATACAGGTGGAACAACATTCAGGCTGGATTACACCAATACAGGAGGAATAACACAGGTGGGATGACACTAATACAGGTGTAGTGAACCTACAGGTGGGATGACACCAACACAGGTGGAATAACACACAGGTGGGATGACACCAACACAGGTGGAATAACATACAGGTGGGATGGACACTAATATGCGAGGACAACATACAGGTGGGATGACACCTTACTACAGGTGGAATAACATACAGGTGACATTGCCAAACACAGGTGGAACAACAGGGAGGTGGAAATGCCACCAATCACAGTGGAATAACATACAGGTGGGATTACACTCAATACAGGAGTGAAATAAACATACAGGTGGGATGGACACCAAATACAGGAGGAATAACATACAGGTTGGATGACACCATACAGGTGGAATACAGGCGGTTGACACCAATACAGGAGGAATAACATATTATGCGGGATGACACTCAATACAGGTGTAGTAACCTACAGGTGGGATGACACTAACAACAGTGAACAACAAACAGGTGGGGAATTTTTGACACTAATATAGAGGAACAACAAGTGGATGACACCAACATGAATAAATACAGTGACATGACACTAAACGCCAGGTGGAATGAACATGAGGTGAAATGACACTAACACAGGTGGAATAACGTACAGGCGATACGCGACACTCAACACAGGTGGAATAACATACAGGTGACATGACACTAACACAGGTGGAATAACATACAGGTGACATGACACTAACACAGGTGGTTCAACATTACAGGACCTGACACTAATGCGCGGAAATCGACGTCATGGTGACTTAAACTCATAAATCATAAGTTTAAATTTCCTTTTGCTTACAAAACCGGTGTTGAATTCAGGAATTGGTGATAGTGCCTTACTGTGTTTTGAGATCGCAAACGTATTTCGCGTTTATACCCGTAGCACAGTTTCATGCCTACAATCGCTGCCGATATAACTAAATTTGCGACAGTATAACCCCGATATACGCCTTGCAAAGCCCCAAACACAGTAGGACCCGTAGCTGGGTCCGGGGTAGAAATGAATCTTCACTAAGCCAAGCGCTTAGTTTAAGGAGGCGACTAACCTGACCAAGTATCAGATCCGGCTGACCTTTGTTGACGCAATACGTCATCGGTCTCACAAATTGCGTAGATCGATACCTTCATGCTGTTGATCACTGGATCATCTGGTCCAGACGCGGATTATTTACAGACCGCCGCCAGCGAGCAGCGCTTGAATATTGCTGAGTGTGGCGTAAAATCTGTCCCGCCCACTCACCCAAACACATTTGCCATCACCTACATCACACGCAGCAAATAAATAATAGAGTTACATGTATTCCATTTCATTGAGTAGCAAATGTCTCCTTGTAGTCACAGATCTTTATTATGAAACATCCAGTAATTCACCAGTAACGAAATGTAAACAACACAGGGTCTATACCTAGCGTATACTGACACGTAAAATCTGCCTCGGTTTCTCCCCGAATTCCAGTACAAACGAAATGGCACCCCAACGGTCACAAATCCATTGAGGGACCCATTGATTTAACTTTTGCCTCTCTTTGGGGATCGCTACAAAATGGTAGGTCGCAAAATATGTTCCGTTGTCCCTTCATTTCTTGACAAGTGTAGCAGCTGCACTCTGAAGTACTCGTAATGACACTGTCACCACACATGCAATGGTATACCACTGAGTACCGCTACAGCATTCTGAAGCATATGGACAAATAAATCAAAATGTGTTTCAAGATTCCACTAATTTTATTAGTCCCCTCTCACATATCATATTAATCTGTTCATCAAATGTTTTTACTGAAAGTTAAATTATAAATGCATTTCAATGGATGTGGCAGTTTAAAACAATGTATTGTACAGCTATTTTTTACTTCATGGTTTCTAACCACTTACCATAAGAACAAATACGCCACAGCTACTCCATCCGTCTGTAGGCTACAGGACACTTCTTTCGGTCCAACCTGCATCCCCTGATACCGTTTTTTCAGCAACCCCGTAATATATATATTTTGAAAGGTATGGTATGATGTAGAGACACTCATATAATACCATAGCGTTTAACATTAAATAAGACCACGAAGATATATTTCTTACATTAAACACATAAAATGATTGCGGTGGGTAAAATATCAGCACTAGACTTAATGATGCTCCTAAATGTACAGGGTAATTGTATCGTGATCTTTGTCCTGTCCACAATTTTGTTGTGTTTTAGAGACTGTTCCCAAGAACATACCTTACTACAAATGTGGCAGAAGTCTTTAAAAATTAAAACAAGGAGCATCACCCAACAGCAAAACTGCATATATTTTTTTCAATACGTATGTGCAACAGATATGAGTACAGAGGTTGTCTATGCTGAATCATGGTAATTCATATTAATTTGCGACAATGGCGCTTAGACGACCAGCAGCATGGCAAATTGAAAGGATATTAGGTAATTCGACAGCTACAAAATGTAATAAACATCAGAGAAGCTGCTGCAGACGACCTAAACGGCACCATCTTTGCAATGCATCATTCTGGCAGAGGTACAGACCATGGGTGGAAGCTCAACTACCGACATGTTCATAGGTTGACCAGCACAACCACCAAAAATGATGCACCATTATGTCATTGGGACAGGTTTATACTGGATTGCAGTTCAGAACGTCAGTGCACAGGGAGACAGGAACCCTCCCATTTATAATTCCTAAATCACGTTGTGAGAATCCACGAATGGGATGTCTGAATATCGCCTGAACTGAGTAGCTAAAACAAGTCAAATTGTCAGTACCTCACTGCCAGTGTGAATGTACTCGTAGCTCCCACTGTAGACTTTTATGGAATCCAATACTTATATCATAGTCCCTCATATTGGCAAACTATAAGTATCCAGTGATGACTAGTGCAGGATTAAGCAGAAATGGACCCAGTGAAGCCCTGCAAGTGGTACCTATGTCAAACCATAAAACACATTACTATCAGACCATTTTTCCCACAACAACCATAAAGTTTACTCTTACAATCATTACAAAGCGATATATAGATGTTCTATGCTATATACAAATATATATACCTGCTCAAACATCCAGCTTTGAAATCTCTGCTATCCCATTTCCCACCGCTAGGGGAAGAGGGCAAACAAACACTTCACTAGGACAGGATGTTTGGTTTTTGTGCAAGATATCCCAGAACTGCATGTATCATCCGCGTAAAATATGAACTATGTAATAAAATGTCTATCCAATCATATAGATATAGTTATATATATATATATATATATATATATATGTGTGTGTGTGTGTGTGTGTGTATATATATGTGTGTGTGATATATATATATATATATATATATATATATATATACTTTTAAGTAAATAAATAAATAAGTGATATAAATGTAATTTACAAACCCCTATCATTTAAACTTATCCTTCCTTTTAGGAGCAACTCCTTTTAGGTCACCCAAAGTGATTGAATTATTTCCTATCTGGAACTTTGCATCAGATTTCTTTGGTGGGGGAGGACTCATCACCCATCATTACTTCCCAGGATCTAAGGATTTGGGAGAATCATAGATAGTTGGTATTGTTTCATCAATGCTTAGGGACTTTTAATGTACGCATATCAAACCAGTGTCATCACATGAGCTACATCTGTTTTCCTTCAAATGTCACAGATGCCAAGGGAAGCTCTTTCCTCTCAAGCTGGGTTTAGAAGAATTGGAACAACATCTGACTCCAAAGTCACGTTGGGTAGACCTCTTTGAATTTCCCCACCAAGGAAGAACCGGATTGTTGTGGTGGCCATGCCCATCTTGAATGAACCATCTTGTAAATCTTTGATATATTTGAATTTTCCGGCTGCCTTGAAAAAGCTCTCTGCAGCTGCACTTCGGTTATCCTCTGGGCTAATGCTTGGCATGCATGCTGATGTACCCATGTTTTCCATTTCAGCCCTTTAGTTGCAGAGTCTTCGTGGTATGGTCTTTTCCTCTGCAGTCCGCGACGTCTTCCTTCTGGTGTGCTTCGTCTATTGACTGCTTCTTCTGCAGCTGGAGACGCTGTCTAAAAGTGGATCTCTTGTTAGCCACCGATTTTACCATCCTGGATAATTCAAGTGACAAAGACTCAGTTGATAACTCCTGGGGTGAGGGAGAAAACCGTGATAATTTGAGTATTTATCATGTTCTGAGAGGCATCCCTATTCCGACGATGTTGTGTGAAAGGGAGACTCTAGCATTACTTTTACAGCCTCCTGGGCCCAGGCATTGTAAAAAGCAGTCAACCAATCTAACTCTGAAAATTTGGAATTTGTTGATAGTGATACCGTTCCGAATTTCTTTTAGAATGGCCATGATACAAAAATTTTTGAATTTGCAGTTTTGAACCACTGTGCCCAATTGAAGACTTCAAAGTAGTTGTTTGTTTGAAACGTTCAGGTTCTGAGGAGGAGGCTGAAGAGAACATGGAGTAGGTGGAGGGGATGACGTCCAGGATGCCGAGGAAGTCTGAGGAGTTCTCTAAAAGTTCCAGTAGTGCTGATTTCCCTTTTTGTACCACCTCTCTGCTATCCATGACTGTTGTAAAACGGATGTCCCTTCTTTCAGGATGACCAAGGAATGTACGCCTGCAAATCATCAGCATCGTCTTAGAAAAGAGCAAAGAGCAGGCGCGTTTAGGTATCCGTTAAAGAAACATTGTAAGATTCTGTATCAGCCATGAGAAGTAATAATAATAATAATAATTGATTTGAGTAGAGCTTCCGGCTCAAAAAGATACGCCTCAAATGGCGCTAAGTGAAGAGAAAGATTGTGACAATGTCTAAGTGGAAAAGAGAGTCTGAACAGATGAGTTTTGAGGGTAGCCTTTGAAAGCATCAGCAGATTCACTTTCTTTAGGGGTAGAGTGGTAGAGATGTCCAGAGATAGGAGGGCTTGCGGCAGAGGGAACAGCTCTTTGATCCCACATGGCTGTTTTAATGTGAGGCTGTGTGTAAGCAGTAGGGAGTTTGACGAGATGAGCTAACCGGCTTCAGTTCACGCGGGCGATGAAATGAGGCTTTTAAGATATTGAGAAAACATGTTTCTCATAGATGCAGCTGTGTGTAATGAAAGAAAGAAGTTTGTATTGGATTCTACTTGATACGTATGAAGCCAGTGAAGAATTTGGAGGATAGGGTGTCACAGTTTGGTAGCGTGGGTGCACGGGCAACAACACGGGCGTCCTGAATTTGGAATCCGTTGGAGTTGTGAAAGGAGCTGTAGTCGCTGTATAATGCCCGTCGCCATCTTTCATCTCTGGCAACAGTAACACGCTTTTTCGCTTTGTTGAGGAGTTCTTTGGCCATATGGTTTGCAGCATAGCCCCGTGCTTAGTGAAAAACAGTCTGTCAACAAGTGGCGATCGTTTTGTTAGATCATATGACTGAGAGGTCCATGGAAACAATGGCTTTCTCGTGTAGAACTCTGGTGACTTTAAATTCACTGTAATCATACAGGAACTTCAGACACCTGTCAAAGCAGTATTTTTTGACAGACTGCCCTTCAGTTTTTGATGAAAACTTTCGATATAATTCTTGTAGCTTTATTCCCAAAATTTGGCAGTGTTTGGCGGATGTCAAAAGGCCCATCTGGTTCGACATTGATCCCAATGGTCTTTCAAAATATTGGTAAAGCCTGGAAAGTACACAGAACTGCGTATCTTCAACTTCTCCTTCAGTTTATCATACTGTTTCCTGTGAATTCGAATAAGTGATTTCCTGCAGAGTTTTCCTAATTTTGATCTTGTGCTCTTCGTCTATCTCCTCTTCTTGATTAAGGCGCCTTTTCAGAGCACAGTGGAATGTGCCAGATGCAGAGCTGGATTGCAACGCCAGGCATGGTCTCCTTCAATGGCACCATAATCTCCCTAAAGTCCTTGTCGATAAGGATGACTTCAGTTCCTGTACTGCTAATGGCATTGTTTACGACAAACATGTCCAGAAAACTGAGTCATCATGTCCTTCTTCTCTGAGCACATCAGTCCATGAGCCACGACTTGACTCACACACAAACTTCATTGCCATCGACCACCATTAGAGATGTCAAATGCATATTTTGCTTTTGTTGTTAACTTTGTAAGTTGTGTCAGATATAAGTACCCTCCGGATACTTTGAGTAGTTTGCCTCTCATAGAAGATGATGACTACACAGGTAAATTAAGTCTATGATGTTATTTTTTTGTTGACAGCTAATGTTACAATCGCTTCTGCATCCTGTTCCAGTATTGTATTGATGACATTCAGTAGCCTTGTATCCTCTGTGTCTCCTCTGTTTTTTGACGTTTTGAATGTCCTTGGCTTGTAAATGTTTTCCGGAAGAGATGCCAAGTATGTACCTACTTTCGAAGCAGGGATGTTGATATCTAACATCTTACTGGCCATTCTCTTTTTCTTCTTCAGTCAATCTTCTTTGCTGTGGACAGAAATAAATAATGGATAATACATTGTATATAAACAACCTTTAAGCAGAAGGTGCTACACATGTCATTTCTGGGTCATTTTTACTACAGATTCAAAGCTGAACTATACATGGTGTCTTAGGAAATTCTTCATCACGTGTTTCACATTACCAGATTTTGAAGTAGGGAACCAGTCATGAAGCTTTACCATGTTAACAATAGCGTACCTCTGGATAGGACTTGAATATAGCCTCTGATGCCTCATGATTATGGTCTTCCACTAGGTTTTTTACCACCAGAACATCCAAGTCACGATTCCCTATGACAGATAATTGAAAGGGGCAGTCCATCTTGTAAGATCTGTAAATACACAGAGCCATAAATGAGTGATATATGCGTTGTCTTCAAATACAGAGGAAGCTTATATAACTGTTTACAGTTGTTTGTATTCATGTTAATATGATATGGAAAAAAACAGTTTGTCATTGTTTTGAGACGCACACAAACTTTAAAGTGAGACCCCTTATACATTCCATGGCCTTAATTTCAGACAACAACTAGCTTTAATAATGATATCAAATGTAAATACATGGAACCTTTGTTTTGGGTCGAGAACACCAGACGCGGGTTGTTCTTACTGGGCCCGAGTGTTTGCATCTGTGTGATACTGCACTGTAGACAAACTTATCGGGATATGTTCTGCCTGTTTGTGGGTACATTCACCTTCTTAAAATATCAAAGCTGAATGGATTTCCTTGTTCATGAGTACTGAATTTAATCAGGGTAATCTTTTGTATGTTAACATACCTTTAATTAGTTGCACATTATTGCTTTTGCAATATTTTCCAATGGCGGCTTTGAAGATCCAAGTACGTATTGTACTGAGCTCCAGTGCGGAGGTCAGCGGCTTCGGTATCACACGCTGTAGAAAAAAATGTTTAGGTAGTTTAGACACGCATCTATATTTCTGTTATAAGTGTAAAATTTGCCGATGTGTTCTACGTTTAATTCACTTTGTTGTCATGGACATGGACATGTGGGCCTAGAAACCGCCACCTACAGTAGCAGGTACCCCCTTCTACTGTACCAGACAACGATGTGCCAGGGTGGATGCGGAAACGGTAGTAGAATCATTCCAATGTAACCGACATCTTGTGTACTAGTCGATACCATCGGGAACATGGACCCTGGTACAGCAGAAGTGGCAATGCTGTAGCAAATACCCCTCGACTGTATAAGGTGCCCTTCTACTGCTGTGGACCCCTTCTAGAGTTCTAGATAGTATGTGTACCTGTGGAAATTAAGCCAACAACAGCTCTTCTTGTTCAAAGCTCTCGTGATATCTACGCATGTGTGGATACCCTTGTATCTACTCTAATGTTTACTCTATGGGATACCTCTACAATTACGGATTCCCACTTAGTAGATATTGCCACATTTTACTGCATCCGATATCTACTGCGGTGGATACCCATGCACTGCACAAGATACCCTGATTTGTTCTTGTGGCTATGGAGACCTAATACTGTCGTGGATAACTTTGTACATATTACAGTGTTACGGGCAACCGTTTCGAAGTACCATTTGGCTACTATAGTGGGAACCCTTTGTACTGTACATGAAGATACTTCTGCATGGGATGTATTTATATTGTTCCGAAGCGTACCTAATGTAGTTAATACCTTTGTACTGTACCAGACACCTTTTGAAGATAATACCCCTGCATTAATTGTGTTAGATACCTAATGCAGTGGATACCCTCGTACAATATCAGATACCTACTGTACCCTAGCTTGCATTGTATGAGTTATCTACTGTAGTGGATACCCCAGTACTGAACAAGACACCTAGTGTAATACATACGCTTGTACTGTGCCACATGCATGACTACTGTTGCGGATACGTTGGTACTTACTGTACCAGGTAACTTCTGCTGTTGATAACCTTGTATTGTACAATATACCTACGCCAGTGGATACACTTGTACCGTACCATATACCTAACGAAGTGGTTACCCTAGTACTGTACAAAATACCAAACCTAATGCATACCCTTGTTCTGTACCCCATTAATTATGTATCTCTCCTTTTACGGTACCAGATACCTACTCTAGTGGATACCTTAGACTAACAACTAGTCTCTGAAATGAACCTATTTTACAGAGAAAACCGTTCATAATATATAAATGAAATACAATGAAAAGGAGCGATGAGACTTTCTTCATTTTCAGAGACTAAACAAATCTGCAGAGGGATAATTTCTTGAATTTCACATGTACAAAGATTCTTATCACCCATTACTGCTGGAAGCGTGTGTGACAGGAATATTTATTGCACCCAAAACCTCCCCTGTCCTACTGTCAGCGATATGGGCAGTTCCAATAAGTATCAAGTGTCTCCAAATCTATTTTGAGAGGAAGCATAGGGATACCCGCTAGGGGCTGCATCTGATATCATTTGAAAAGACTGTCATTAATTAGTATCAATCCTGTTGAACTGAGGTGACAATAAGACAGTTATGTACTTGCTTGTGTTCATCTACATCTACATGTATCCTAATTTTCCTTTAAGTAACCAAATAAATTGTGCTCACCTCACTCCAAAATCAATTGGGTATTTTGCCATTTTCCATTAATTTTAAAATATAATTAATTTTAAATGTTAGTGTTGTTAGTTATATTTGAACTGTAATACGAGAAAAAAGATACGAAAGACTGCAAGATGTCAACTTCATGTCCTGAAATAGACTGACTGACTGAGTTTGGTTTTACGCCGCTTTTAGCAATATTCCAGCAACATCACGGCGGGGACACCAGAAATGGGCTTCACACATTGTGCCCATGTGGGGATTCGAACCTGGGTCTTCGGCGTGACGAGCCAACGCTTTAACCATTAGGCTACCCCACCGCGCCCCTTCCTGAAATAGAACCTCTCAATATACCCCAGTTATTTTATCTGTCTACCGGTACGCAGATTTGACATTTTGGTGTGTACGCATGTAAGATCACATTTATTGAGTATTTATTAAAATTCAAGCGTACTTGTACGCAATAGACTTAATATGAATTGAGTTTTTTCACATAAATATTTTGCGTAATTTACGCAGATACGCAGCTTATCTGTACCTCTGTCCGAATGGAATAGTGGAATGGAATTTGGAATGATACAGTTTGCTATATATATAAACAAGCCTACACTCTAATATGCTAAGACAGTTTATAAACATCTAGTCACTGATATATGGCACATAAGCTAAAAGACGTGGGTGTCAGCTTCACTCTTACCCCATGGCCCATCCACCACAAACTCAAAGGCACATGTCTCTGGGGGAATAAGTTTTGAGTTTAAATAACATTTCTAGGTTCTGTAGATAATAAGAAAAGGTATCCCTATAAAGGCAGATGACATGTGCTGTCTACTTATCCAGACTTGCTTATTATGGGGATAGAATTACTCTACATCCTTGCAATTATTATTTAGTACATCCTTGAAACAAGGCTAACGGCACTCCTGCGTGGTGGCATGCACACGTGTTGTGGCAGGATTAGACGTATCTAGAGGAGGAAACGGATTATTCAACACAATCGTGTCATGATATTCTTACTAGGCACAACAGAACACCATGTGAAGGAAAAGAATATATATCTATAATGATAAATTTTGATAATCGTCATTCATATTATCATAAAACAGCTATCTATAATATCTATATTATCACATATTTTATATAGTCTCAATGGTATCAATAACTGTCACTTAAAAATCACAATTTCTTGAGTATTTAAGTCCATACCCCAGAACACAGACAAAGCTCAGTATATTTCTTAAATAACTAAACAGATTTGAATTGAATCATCGTTGAATTATTGGTGTGGTCAGTGTTCTGTGGTCCAGTCTAATTTGATGTGCAGTAGAGACAATATCCTCGTGTCCTCTTCTGTGAATTGATCTTTAATTTCATTATGTATCAAAACTTCAAAACTGGAACTAACCCTTCTACCACAGTTCGCATTTGAATGGAAATAAGTATCTTATAGGAATATGCTGTTCCTTTTTTTCCTTGCTCTTTCGACCTTGGTAAATCATGGGATAATGTTTAAAGACTGATTCCACTAACCCAATAATGCTTCAGGATGAAGCAATAAATACTCGATTCAATGTTGAATATTCAAATCCAATATCATAATGCTAAAATATTTTTTAAAATGTTCATGTAGCAAGAAAGTTATGAACAACTGAAAGCAATTAAGATTTGATTTGTTTGTTGTTTAACGCCGCACTTGGAACAATTAAGAATATACCATTTGAGAACATACCTTTCACCGAATTAGCGTAGGGTTTCTGGAGAAAAAGTTCCTTGGACATTTTGTTCACTTTCTTTGCCTTTGTGGACTTGTGTACCTCCAATCTTTGTCTCTCTAAGATGTCAAGTGGTCGGAAAATTTCCAGTTTTTCTCCTACATGATCATGCTTTGTTAGCAAAAGGAAGTGGTCTGGACGCCTGTTTATATTATGTCTTAATTGATGATGACAATGTGCTGACATATTTGGTCAAACACAGTAACATATCACACTCTATCTGGTTTCAAATCAACTGATGTCACGTATGGTATCTACAGGAAATATTACAAAAATCTACAGACTTGCCTCATATCGTGCCTTCACTACAAAACTGCGGATACCTGGAATTCATAGGGAAGTGGGGTGTGGTGGGTAAGTGACTTTTTGTATGTGCTTAGATGACATATATTGACTGGTTATTAAAGCAAAATAAATAATGGTTTACATATCGTGTTTGTGATTCCTATGTTAGGCTTTTGGGTGGACACAATAGAAAATAAAATGATTAAGGGACTGTGAGACAGGCTATTGCCGCACATGTGTGTGCCACTAGCCTTATCTTCCCTCCGGGGCAGGATAGGTGTAAGGAATTAGGGGCGGGAGGGAAAGTGACCCCCGGATTGCTAACAAACTGTCAATTTACTTTATGTTTAAAGGTGGGCACCTGGTTTGTTTAGTACAAGATGTGTATATGTTCCACTTATTCCAATTCCAAAGTCCTTTCCATTCTCTACACTATGAATTCTGAGGGCATACTGTAAAACATGGAGTGGAGTCATGGAGTGGAGCCTTGGAGTGGAGTGTTGGAGTGGAGTCTTGGAGTGGGGTCTGGAGTCCGGGTATATGTGCACTTGCCACTTCAGTAAATACTGATTACTGTTTAGAAATATACCATTAATGGCTCTTCCCAGTTGTCATTTATACCTTTTTGAATCACCGGTTTAAAAAAGTACTGCAAATTCATATGCATGCTCAAATACCTATTTTTTTTACAAATATAAATTATATTTGTAGTTTATACAGGATATTGCCACTGTTCCTTCATTGACTGCTATGCAATAATATGTTATCTAATTCATCTTAGATATTAGTCTTTCTTGCCTTACAGATTTGGGAAATTGTCATTGTTCATATCTATACATGGAGATGCAAATCCTAAAGATAATCCAACACATTTACAGTCCAGATAGTTATATGTTATTTCTGAAATTTGATATTTATGAGGGAAAGTTAATACAAGTATATAAATCATGAATGGGTAGATGGTTTTGTGTTTGTAATTGTGCTATTTGTTATGTAAAACATAAAACCAAACAACAATACTGTATTCACGTTTATATTTTGCTGATGGGACTCCTGATGTCATTTCAAATCTTTTCAGTTCAAAATATGTTACATGTGACATATTTATAAAACAAACTATCTAAACGATGAACGATATATCCGGCCATACTGAAATTTGTGCTGAATCCCTGGGAAGGCTGTCAAGTGTCATGGGTTGAGGACTGGTCATTCATTCTTGGAACAGGGTTTGCCTGGAACTTTATCAAGGCATTGACATTGTAGATGTTTATCAGAACTAAACATCCTGTAGTTGGAAAACGGTAATTCCTCGAAAATATTTCATTAATTTCCTTTAAAAAAGAAATATTGACAAGAAATAACAACAAAAACGTGAATACAATGTCTACAATACTTTAACTGGAAAATATATTTGCACTTTCAGGGGAAGACATTTTATGTTGGAAAGATTCTTGGCTATGCAAGGATTCATATTGCAGTATTACTATATTTACTCCAATAAGGGTGTTTACACCAGTTTATCCAAGTGATAAGGCCACACCAAGAAGGAAAGGTAAATCCAATTCCATATCGTCTGAACTACTTCAATACAGTGGTCACTTGCATTCTGCTAGTCATTTATCTACCCCCACCCAGACTCCTTATTGGGAAATGTTATGGCTGTGGACAACCATTCAATAACAGACATAAGTCCCCACCTCACGATTTGCTTCTGAAGAGATTTGATCATCGTGTTTACACCAGCCCGAGGAGTAAAGAAAACAAAACAACGGTTAACTTGCAAAACACATATTTCCATCTAAATGTTCACTATGCAAGGCGATTGGATCCAGGGTTTGAGATGAAGAATATTCTCATACATAATGAATTAAAGGGAACAACTGACTCTTGTTCACAAGAGAAATTTAAAAACTTATCGTTTTACAATGTAATGTTCATTGTATTTGAGGACACTGAATAACAAGTCATGTCTACCAATACATTACTGTGAGACTGATATGGAAAAGATGGGCAGGCCTGAAGTGCATAAGAAGTATGATGTCAAAGATGTTAATATATCTTTATCTTCGAGATGCAGTGCATGATCAACTAGTAATGTTTGACTTGGTTTTACAAGTACATCGAATGTCTGTTATGTGCCAACTATTAAAATGTCTTTACTATTCTTATAACTGTCATAGAAATGTTTGCTATGTCAGTTTCTCCAAACTCCTTAATAATTTGTCACAAATTCAAACTCTCTGCAATTATGCTTTCATTTGTAGACAGCAACGTAATCAAGAGTGTGAAAATGTTTACATGGCAGTCCTCAGTAGCACTGGCTTAGCTTTCTGCCATTCTGAGGGCAGATCGTATCAGTGATGTGTTGCCTGTTATCTGTCACATTCCAATGGACTGCCCATACATAACCTTACAGAAAGTTAAGATTTTCGAAGGCACAGAGAACTGATGAAACTCACTAACAATCAGCTTGCAAAATATTCAACTGTATTTATTTTGCTTTTTGTTTGTATGTTCAAGGATGTAGAAAGATAACTATTTTTATAAAAGAAACAAGACAATTATGACATTGCAACAGTTACGTTTGCGTGTAAAGAGCCATCAGTCACACGTCTTTACTCACATTATCTTCGACAAACTCCGTCAGGGCTCGGAAAACTTTGTAAACATTACTGATTAAGAGGTTATTTCTTATGTCACCTCTCCTATATTTTCACAAATGTACTTGAGGTCTGTGCTTAAGATCCCTTTTAATTTCTACACATTCACAAAAGAATAATAACAGCTGTAAGTAATTACTTTGAGCTTACCCGAAATGCTCCTATTATCGCTTCATCTCGCCCCCAAGGCAGGCCCTTTGTTTAGCCAGCCAGCCGAGCAGCACGTTGTTTGACCACAGAGCGCATTGTTTTTGTCCAGCTCTAATGAGCCAACCATTTAACGAGTAAGTACACTCCCTTCGCTTATCAATTGTGTTGTTATGCTATAACAGTGTATTTGTCTGTGATACCGCCACTGGCAAAGTTTACTTGATCAGAAAGTTGATTGTTTTAGTAATTGTGATTATCTCGTAGCCATCCATGTATAACTCGTTATGGGGAAAATGTTTCATTTTTTAAATGTACAGTCATCAATGTTTATAGAGTAGAATTGTAACTTGAAAGCATGTTTTTGCTCAATGGTTGTGTGAGAACGAATAGTGTATAAAATGTTGGTTGTATTAAGTGATCCACTAATTAGTGACAATTTTAGGTTGTACTGTTATTTTATTTGTCACTCCCCGTAAGCAGTTATCTCCCTTGCTCACTGCCATTCTACAGTTTCCGTGAACCGTAATTATTCACTCCAACTCCATTGTTTTGATTTGTTCCAACTTGTTAGTTTCAAAACCGCGTGTTAGCGGGAGCACTTAGATTAGCCTCGAGTGTGATAATGTTTGTAGAAAAGTATGCAATTCATCATTATTATCGCCACGATGTGTTTGCATGAAATTGTCAGTTTACTCATTGTATTGTAGTCGCATCCTAATAGGCAAGGAAGCCCCGTCCGGTTGTGGACAGATGTATCCAAGGTAGTTGGGGGTGAGTTTATATATCTACCTCAACTGGAAAACGGTGTAAAGTTTCATTTATTTTTCATGTTAGTTATTGTATGTTATTAGTTAGATTAACTTGTGTAAAACTATTAAATAAGAGGTGACATACCCACTGGGTCTGGTATTTTTGCTGGAAGTTATGCAAGTGCTATTGGTAGAGTTGACTTTGTATGTAAAAGATGCTTTCTTCCATGTGAATGTTTATATTGTACTTTTATGCACTGTGCTTATCTAAAATTCTATGGGATTACGATGTACATGTTTCATCTGTGACAGGCCATCCATGATGTTACCATGTATATTGAATGTTTTTGTTTTATTGTTTAGGTCTACCGTCTTCAGTATAATAAAATACACGGACCCAGAGAACGGCTCTGTTCTGCTTTTTACATAGGTTGTAAATCATTTCCATCCGTACATTCATCTGTTATATCGCCTAATTCAGGACAGCCATCGTTCAAATATTCCTAAAGATAAACAACTATGTAGCCAAACCATGTGAAACTTAATTGCAATTATTTAATCTGCATACTTAATCATTATCACTACCGCACTGTACATTGTCTTGTCAGCAACCCTGTACCACTTTGTCACTTTCATTAATATGTCATTTAGAACCTTAATTGGTCATCCCCCTTGGCCGCGTCTGCCATCACATCCACTGTTACAAAGAAGTGCTATTGTTTCTCTATCTGTCCACTGTTGTGTGCTCGCCTATCCATTGTTGTCAAAAACTGTATATATATGCTCACATCCTTATTGTCAAGGAGTCCGGTATTCCGACTGTCTGTTGGGACGACCACAAGCAGGATAATGCCGCTCGTAGGAAGCGCCCTGGTGTTGAGCCTGAACTCCACTCACCTCATTCATGTATACTATTACTAATGTTTGTCCTGGCTTGTGCAACCAACTAAAGAAGTTTGAACTCAACCTATCCTTCGTCTTTGTCAACTTATTGTACGTATAATTCCAAGCTAGTTCCCCTGTCGATCATATCTACGCGTTGACACATCCATCCTTCCGATCTATTCATACACATTTTTTTCTTGATGTCAACAAAGCCCCAGAACAGGACCCGCAGTTAATACAGTTACAGAATGACATTTCTGGAGTTGACAGGGCTAATTGATAAGTGTATACAACATGGCTCCTGCCTTCTGATAAAACTGATAACCAGCTACAGATGTTGGAACGAATGCGCTGGTTTAGTTTCCCTTATGATCAAAACAAAACAAACTCGGTCTTCAAAATATTTACATTTAAACTCCATTCCAAGACTCCATTCCATGTTTTACAGTATGCCGAATTCTGAATCTAGGGAATCGCAGAGAAGGTCGTTATTGCAGGAAACAATATCGGAAATCTCCCATGAAATAGACACTGTTTCTGCCTTTACCTGCAACATTCCGTCATGCATAACTCATAAATACATTAATTTTAAAAATGAATAAATACTCTCTCGCCTCAATATCTCTTTAACCTCGTACCTACAATACCTAAAACTAATGATGATAACCTCTGGGGAATTTCATCAGTGCGAACAGTTAAATGTAGAACGCCGACATACGTCAGATCATTCTTACCGGATACAAAATAACAATGAAATTCACTTAGTACTGAAATTCAAAATATCGATACTTTATCCCGATTAAAAAAATCGTTATGCAGACCTAAAAAGAAAACTATTATCTTGGACCGAAACTATGGCGCAAGAATATGTCAAAGTATCCATTCTCGCCTCAGGTTCCGTTAAAGTGATTTGAATGACGATAGGTTTGACCGTGAAGGTCCTGGTTAGAATATTGGCCTTCAGTAACCCATGCTTGTCGTAAGAGGCGACTAACAGAATCAGGTGGTCAGGGTGGCTGACTTGGTTGACACATGTCATCGGTTCCCAATTGCGTAGATCGATGCTCATGCTGTTGATCACTGGATTGTCTGGTCCAGACGCGATTATTTACAGACCGCCGCCATATAGCTGGAATATTGCTGTGTGAGGTGTAAAACTCACTCACTGACAGACATATCGTCGACAGCCCCTCCTGCTCTTGTGGTCATAAGATCGAAAATGCTGTACATTATTTCTTAACATGCGATAAATACATGGAATTATGACAAAAATCATTCTTCTATTTAAAAGGATTTAGTATCAACACATGTAGTATTATAACGGGGGCGTGGTGGGCGAGTTGGCTAAGGCTGTGATCCAGCAAGCTTGAGGTGTCGGGATCGAACCCACCTGTGCAGTCTTTCAGTGTTGTAACAACCCCCTAGTGTACAGTACACGGTTACAGGCCGGGAGAGCCACATTTCCGAAACAGATAGTCTAAATTGATGTGGCTCTCCCGGCAATAGTTACGGTTGCGTGAACATGGAATGTGGCTCTCCCGGCTATGCTGTCAAAACATGCTTAGTGAATATGGTATTTAACAAAACAAGACATGTTTCCTCATAATTGTATTCAGATCACAACAGGTTTTGTTTCTATAATTAGCAGAATATAATATACTAATAGGTTACATTACATATAATAATAATATCACAAAATAATAATAAATCTTAATCTGTAAAACATAATAATAATGATGATGGTTAGTTTGCTGCCATGTGCACAAACAGATAAAATGGCGTAAGATCACGAAACATTCTTTTTTACACCTCCTACTGCAGATGAAGGAGGTCGCCCACATGATCCGTATGCTCCATGTCACTCAGGTGTTGGTTCAGAAGCTTGGGGGGCGGTGGGGTAGCCTAGTGGTTAAAGCGTTGGCTCGTCACGCCGAAGACCCGGGTTCGATTCCCCACATGGGCACAATGTGTTAAGCCCATTTCTGGTGTTCCCCGCCGTGATATTGCTGGAATATTGCTAAAAGCGGCGTAAAACCAAACTCAGTCAGTCAGTCAGTCAGAAGCTTGGTCTCCAGTGATACAATATAAGCGTCAATGGTTCTGTATTTCTTTCTCCGTGAATGTGCTGTCCACTGGTCAGCTAGTCTCAGGACAGCAACCTCTGTGAGAGACTGCTCACGCTGAAATAACTTTACTATCTCGTAAATGTTAGGGTGGCACTTCTGGACAAGTCTCTTTACCTTATTGTGCCATCCTTTTAGGTTCTTGTTAAATTAATCTTAATCTAGGGACAGTATTTTACCGGTATTGCGATGTCATTTAATGACTTCATTTTAAATTCCTTAAATTAGCTACCGGTCTTAGATAAAACACCCCGAACTTTATGGTTTATGGAGAACTTGGAAGACAACCTATTCAGCTCCAAATCTCTAAACGATTAATTACTTATTGGTGCAAATTGAAATTTTCTCATCCAAACAACAAAATAGCAGCTTTCATTCTAGATTATATTATGAATGATGCTCCCTGGCTAAATCATGTGAAACATATATTTGTAAATGCGGCTGTATTTGTAAACCCCTTTCATTATACTCAATCCTGGATCATATCAAAATCTGAATCAATCCTGAAAGACCAGTTTTTACAATCATGGACCAGTGAAATGAATAGTTCATCTAAAGGATAATATTATCAGATTTTTAAAAACTCACCTTCACTCGACATATACCATTTTGAGTAATAAACAATGAGTGAAGAAGCTAAACACCACGCTTGTGAGTAGGACAGATTATTAGTTTCTTGTGAAAACAATATTATACAATGTGATTTAGAATCATAAATAGGGATAGTCTTTTACCGGTATTACTAAACGCCACGCTTGTGGGTAAGAAAAAATATTCGTTTCTTGTGAAATAATTATTATACATGGGGACGCTCTTTTACCGAATACGCTAATCCATTAATTAATTAATCTATTGGAAATGTGGCTTTACCGGCTACAGCCATGTAATTCAAATGTGGCCTTCCCGGCAATAGTCATTTATTAAATGTGGCTTTCCCGGCCTGTCACCCAGTACACAACCCTGTGCACTTACAAGAAACCACGAATGCATTGGTATATGACCAGATGGTGGGCACATGAATACGTGAAAACACCTTGTTGCGGGTACAGCAACGTGGAGTAAATTGAACAAAGTACTGTGACTCTGTGTCCCAGTCCATCCAGCTGGGAATGGGTACCTCGGAAAGATGAGAAAGCCGCGATAACTCGGTGCACCTATAGTGGCTGCAAGAGTTGTAAGTTCCCCGATAATACGATGTACCGTTGAGATTGCAGTGGATACACTTGTTTTGTACCAGATACCTACTGCAGTGGATACACTTGTTTTGTACCAGATACCTGTGCAAAAAAATATTATTCCCATATTTGAATGCGAAAGCAATAAAACACAACACAAGTTAAGAAAACGTCATCATTCCTCTAGCCCCCGTCCCCATAACCCCCTGTTGTTACAAGCCACTAGACCCCTGAAGATGCGGGGTAGAATAGGTCTTCAGCAACCCACGCTTGCCACAAAAGGCGACTATGATTGTCGTATGAGGCCTAGCGACTAACGGGATCGCGTAGTCAGGCTCGCTGTCTTGGTTGACACGTCATCCGTACCCAATTGCGTAGATCGATGCTCATGCTGTTGATCACTGGATTGTCTGGTCCAGACTCGATTATTTACAGACCGCCGCAATTTTTGTAGCTGGAATATTGCTGAGTGCGACCTAAAACTCAGCTCATTCACAACAAGCCACTAATTTGTACCTCTATAGCCCCTCGCCTGGCTGTTCTGTTAGCTGTACTCACTCCCCCGTAACTGGATTAACTGCTACTATCAATTAACTCGTTAGGTTGGGTGTTGGTTTTGAATAGGTGAATCCCGGTACTTAGGGAGATAATGGGCACAATATTAATGTGTGAAGCCCATTTCTGGTGTCCCCGCGGTGATATTGCTGGAATATTGCTGAAAGCGGCATAAAACTAAACTCATTCACTCACACTGAAAGGTTTATCATCCGGAGAAGATGGGATTCGAACAACAATTTAAAAATTTATTCTGTCATTGTATATGATTTCTTCATGTTTTTTAATCAATATTGTCAAATAAATATAACTAAATCAGTTTTTACTACAAAAGGACTTTTTGACCGAGAAGTTAACTGATACTTTTTACTTAGGACTTTTTCCTACAACCCTCCAGCCATGCAACTTAAACGAATTAAACAAAAGTAAGAGAACGATTCTTTATTATCTATACCAAGTCACCTACTCACAACCATCACCTGACCTAACGAGTTAATTCATAGTACTTAGAAGTAAATCCAGTTACAGGGGAGTGAGTACAGCTAACAGAACAGCCAGGCGAGGGACGAGCGGTACAAATTAGTGGCTTTTAACAACAGGGGGCAAGAAGTGTGGAGTCAAGAACACACAACACAAGTGAAACATATTTATGTCATATATTTTTAATGCAACAAAAAAATCAATGTCAGGAATGATTGTGATTATTATCCCTTGAGGAAATAAAAGTTAACAGGCCTTCGTAGACTGTGTAAATGGGCATGTCCTTCGAACCCATTTCATCATTGCTATTCCAAACACATACAGAACGAGAACAATAAATATTAAGGGTAAGTAATTAAACTTGGCATTCGCTTACAAATATGTACGGAATGCCTGAATATATTGCGGGGATGAGTTCAGGCGATCCTAACTTTTTGGGGTATGTACTCGCTTATATTCATCCCAATTGGGTATCCTAATTTTCCTTTGAGTAACTAAAAAATTGTACTCATCTCACTCAAACTCAATAGGGTATTTTACTATTTCCATTAACTTTACAAATACAATAAAGTTTAAATGTTAGTGTTTGTTATTTATATTTGATCTGTATTATGAGAAACGATAAGAAAGACGACAAGTTGCCAAGTTCATGTTCTGAAATAGAATGTCTCAATATCATGTTATTTTATTTATCCACCGGTACGCAAGCTAAGATTTGACATTTTTGTGTGTATACATGTAAGATCACATTTATTGAGTATTAACAAAAAAATCAAGCGTACTTATTTACGCAAGAGTCTTAATAGGAATTGAATTTTCACATAAATATTTGCTTAATTTACGCAGATACGCAGCTTATCTGTACCTCTGATTAAGACATTTGAGTACCAAATATAATGCGATATGCGAGACAGGGCCCAGTTTAATGTAACGCTTGTTCTCCAGCAGTACAAGGGCTTGTAACCGGTTTACAAGCAATCTACCAATCACAGCACGTGTTGCAAACCTGGGATGGAAATTATCCAGTCGTGTATATTGTACCACAATATACACGACGTCGTGCATATAGACGATTCAACTAAGACCCACCATGTCTATAGTTCAACTAAGATCCTCCATGTCTACAGTTCAGCTAAGACCCACCATGTCTATAGTTCAACTAAGACCCTCCATGTCTACAGTTCAACTAAGACCCACCATGTCTATAGTTCAACTAAGACCCACCATGTCTATAGTTCAACTAAGACCCACAGTGTCTACAGTTCAACTAAGACCCACCATGTCTATAGTTCCACTAAGACCCACCATGTTGACAGTTCAACTAAGACCCACCATGTCTACAGTTCAACTAACACTCACCATGTCGACAGTTCAACTAAGACCGACCGTGTCTACAATTCAACTAAGACCAACTGTGTTGACAGTTCAACTAAGACCCACCGTGTTGACAGTTCAACTAAGACCCACTGTGTTGACAGTTTAACTAAGACCCACAGTGTCGACAGTTCAACTAAGACCCACCATGTCTATAGTTCAACTAAGACCCTCCATGACTACAGTTCAACTAAGACCCACTGTGTTGACAGTTCAACTAAGACCCACCATGTCTACAGTTCAACTAAGACCCACTGTATTAACAGTTCAACTAAGACCCACCATGTTGACAGTTCAACTAAGATCCACTGTGTTGACAGTTCAACTAAGACCCACCATGTCTATAGTTCAACTAAGACCCACCATGTCTACAGTTCAACTAAGACCCACCATGTCTATAGTTCAACTAAGACCCACCATGTCTATAGTTCAACTAAGACCCACCATGTCTACAGTTCAACTAAGACCCAGTGTTGACAGTTCAACTAAGACCCACCATGTCTATAGTTCAACTAAGACCCACCGTGTTGACAGTTCAACTAAGACCCACCATGTCTATAGTTCAACTAAGACCTACCATGTCTATAGTTCCACTAAGACCCACCATGTCTATAGTTCCACTAAGACCCACCATGTCTATAGTTCCACTAAGACCCACCGTGTTGACAGTTCCACTAAGACCCACAGTGTCGACAGTTCAACTAAGACCCACTGTGTTGACAGTTCAACTAAGACCCACTGTGTTGACAGTTCAACTAAGACCCACTGTGTTGACAGTTCAACTAAGACCTACCATGTCTATAGTTCCACTAAGACCCACCATGTCTATAGTTCCACTAAGACCCACCATGTCTATAGTTCCACTAAGACCCACCGTGTTGACAGTTCCACTAAGACCCACCATGTCTACAGTTCAACTAAGACCCACAGTGTTGACAGTTCAACTAAGACCCACCATGTCTATAGTTCAACTAAGACCCACTGTGTTGACAGTTCAACTAAGACCCACCATGTCTATAGTTCCACTAAGACCCACCGTGTTGACAGTTCCACTAAGACCGACCGTGTCTACAATTCAACTAAGACCCACTGTGTTGACAGTTCAACTAAGACCCACCGTGTTGACAGTTCAACTAAGACCCACTGTGTTGACAGTTTAACTAAGATCCACAGTGTCGACAGTTCAACTAAGACCCACCATGTCTATAGTTCAACTAAGACCCTCCATGTCTACAGTTCAACTAAGACCCACTGTATTAACAGTTCAACTAAGACTCATCGTGTTGACAGTTCAACTAAGACCCACCGTGTTGACAGTTCAACTAAAACCCACAGTGTCGACAGTTCAACTAAGACCCACAGTGTTGACAGTTCAACTAAGACCCACCATGTCTACAGTTCAACTAAGACCCACCGTGTTGACAGTTCAACTAACACTCACCATGTCGACAGTGCAGCTGAAACACCAGACATGATTCATCGTTGTCCAGATGGATCTTACACCTCTCTACTGTCTTCTCTATTGTATAGAAGGAGCGGAACACTGTCAGTATAGACTGGAACATCAGAAAGATAGCAATGACGGAATTACATTGAACTATGCTGAAATAAATATTTGAAGATCAGGGTAAGAGTTCATCTTCAGCAGAAATGGGTGTGTTTTTTCCCATGCTTCCAACATTGTATAGTAAGTGTGACTTCTACATTTTCATTCAGAAAATTAACAGAAAATTACTCAATTACAGAATCCTGAAGTATATAATGGTATGATTTTAACCTACCATTGGCACTACAAAACTAGCAACTTTGAAACCTTTAGGACTGGCTTGTCTGTTGTTTAACGCCACACTCAACAATATTCCAGCAGTCTGTAGATGATCGAGCCTGGACAAGACAATCCAGTGATCAACATCATGAGCAACAATCATTGCAATTGGGATACGATGACCAAGTCAACCAAGTCAGCGAGTCTGACCTTCCAATCCTGTTAGTCTCTTGTGTCCAACATGGGATGCTTGAGATCAATTCTAACCCAGATAATCAACCAAATCAGCAAGCCTGACCACCCGATCCCATTAGTTGCCTCTTACAACAAGCATGGGTTGCTGAAGATCAATTCTAACCTGGATCTTCACTGGTCCTTATGACTGTTAAAACTAAGGTTAGATCTTGTATGTGAAGAGTAATCTGTAGGTACATGTATTTGCACACACCTTCATGCCCAGCTTACAGCGGAATCCATCCTCATCACTGTCCTCTGAGCTGGAGAGGCCAGAGCCGTCATCATAATGCTGAAAGAAGCTGGGTGAAAACAGGAAACATGCATATGCTGACCGTGAGGAGTTGACTGTGCGCAGAGCCAGCTGAAACAGAATGCTGAATAAACATTCAACGTTTTTACACACTGCAGGAGGAAAAATAACACTTTCCACTGTTGATGAGTGAATTAAATGTACAAGCAAATACTGAGTACTTGAAGGATTTCTCATCATAACTATATTTATTCAGGGATTTACCTTGATTCCTGTATTTGAGGGTCCCTGGGACTCAAATTCTTAATTTTCAGGGGTCCTGGACTACAAAATGGGGGTCCCAGACACATAAATATTATTATTAATACTGTTATTGTATTGTGTATCATGATCACCACATTGTTACAGTAACTAAATTGCAAATGAGACAATAACCCAGCTAGTAGCAAACTCAGTGATAACTTATTGTTACTTGAATGGAATTTTTACAAATGTATTTAGAATTTTTCTACGCCCCTGTGGATGCGCTAATAAATTTTGTTGTGTCCATTGTCAATTTTTATGGGTATAGGACGCAGGAATTCGCGTCCTGTAAATCTGTTTATTATCATATATTCATTATATATTATACATCTATTATCACATTTGTATAAAAATAAAGATTAAACAAATTTAGCTCACAGAATAGCAATTTGGAATGCTGTTTTTTTTAATCAATGTTATGTGATATACAAACAAGCATGATAAATATAATGCTCAACTCAGAACCAGAACTCACAGGAGAGAATAAGTATAATGCTTCTTTTCATATGTTATAACATAGAACCGAGTGGCAATATTTCTTTTATGTAACCACTGTATAAACAGTCTTCCTGACATGGATCAAATATAGATCTTATTTTCTAATGAATACAAGTTCTTCCTAATGTGAGTGGATTATTTTATGTTCACTCACAAATGATTGAGTGACAAATGTGATAATGTTTGAGTGAATTTTCCTTAAAATAAGGGCAAACTTTATGGATGAACAACTTCTTTATTTGTATGATGCGACGTTTTGATACAGATTCTTGTATCGTTGTCAAAACAGGTAAGAGTCAGGTAAAAAACAGTCTATCAATCAACTGGCTTCTAAATGTAATCCGTGGAGCACGGTAGTGTAGTGGTTAGCATGCTGACCTCTCATGCCAAAGGCCCGGGTTTGAATCCCGCTGGAGACAGCAAAATTTGTGACCTGGGTCTCACACACTGTGTTGTGTCCCTGGGCAAGGCACTTCGTCCACATTGCACACAGTCCACCCAGCTGTTCAAAACGGGTACCTGAGAAGCGGATGTACGGACCTATATGGTCGCGCGAAGCGCTTAGTAGCAGCTTTGAAAGTACAATTCCGTAAGGGTAATAATGTAAAGCCAGAGAACAGCATCTCGTTGGATTCTAGGCGCAAAAATTAGCATTATTATCATTATTATTATTATCATTATTATCACTGGATCATACGACCGCCTCCGTGGTGTAGTGGTCAGAGCGTCCGCCTGGAAAGCGGAAGGTCGTGGGTTCGATCCCCCACCGCGTCATACCAAAAGATGTTAAACTATGGTACTTGTTGGTCCCTGCCTGGCACTCGGCATTAATGGGTACAACAAGGACTGGTCGGTTCGGAGTCAGTATAATGTGTCTGAGTGGGGTATTCATGCTTCACTGCGGCATGGTATCTCAGTGGGCTAGCACTATAAAACCAGCTTAAGTCTGGGCTAGTACAAGCAGCCACAGATACACATACATACGCATGCACGTTGTCATATGAGCGAAATATTCTCAAGTACGACGTAAAACCCAATTTCACCTCACCTCACTGGCTTCTACATGTAATCCCTTGTCATCACATTGTTACTCTACTTCCAGTACTTCCCAATTAACTTCTTGTTGTTCTTGTTAATTATTTACTGTATATATGTATATAACCCTGTTTTTTACCTGACTCATTCTTGCTTGACGATACAAGAATCTGTATCGAAACGTTGCATCATCCAAATATAGAAGTAAGTTTAGTTGTTCATCCATAAAGTTTGTCCTTATTTGATTCACCAAATTCTAAACATGCCACTCAAAAAAGTTTCCTTAAAATGCTAAAAAATATCATGCTTTAACAGTAACCTGGTGCAGAAACCAAAATTGGGATGGGTAGCAAGAATGATTGTTGGTTGAAAATGTAGAACGCACACAGGAGTAATCCAGCTATTTGATGATATACATAAACAAGTCAGGGCCAGACAATCTTGTGATCGATATTACCAGTAATGATCCATACCACAGGCACAAACAAAATGAACTTTGCCAGAACAAAGAAGTGACAAGCTGACAAATTTGACAATTGGCTACATGTACATTGTATATCCCTCCTGAGGTTATTTCTCAATGGATAACTGAGATGTTCATTTCATAACAAACAAGTTATGATTTCATTCATAAAACCTACTCCCTCTTCCATGGGTTCAATGTACAGTTCATCTCCAATCTTTGACAAGGAGTGGATGGCTCTTCCAAATACTGTGGAAAAACAGAAAATAATTAAATATGTGGTAAATGTGAATAATTGACAGCTTTGAATGCCAGTTATGTCATGTGATATACTGAATACATTTAAATATACCCTACTATTTGTCTACAGATAATAGACTATCAACCCAAAGAGACTGGTACCTAACGAAAATGTCTCTCTTTATCTCATCAGATTCAGACCGGTTTTGGAGCATTTGTATTTTCTGTGGCAGACATATATCCAAATTTTGATGACCCATATCTATCTGTAAGCAAATTTCTAAAACTTGATTCCTTTAACTGACAAAATATACAAGTTTCTAATCATTTACTCAGCTCTAACTTCACATGTATTCTGATCTGCACTTTCACAGATATTTTACAAACAATTAAGGTTTCAAAATCAAACATATTGTCATTGAGAACGGATTTA
The DNA here is from genome assembly GCF_003918875.1 of Haliotis rubra. Classification (NCBI taxonomy): domain Eukaryota; kingdom Metazoa; phylum Mollusca; class Gastropoda; order Lepetellida; family Haliotidae; genus Haliotis; species Haliotis rubra. Next base: position 26,783 of record NW_025767239.1, read on the forward strand.
CGTTTGGAGGTTTCAAGTTATCCAGTTGGTAAGGCATGGGTAGGTATAGGAATGGCTCAGTGTGGGTAGTTGTCCAGTTCCTATTGTGTACCCTATGTAGGACACAAAAGTTCAGTGTTACATTGTACATACCATTAGAAGCCAGAATCTACAATGATCTAACAAACCTGTAAGTGATCCAGTGACATTTTACAAAGGCTATGAAATAAGCAGCTGTTATTTTGCATACTTGCCCCCTTCCATTAAGTGAGATTAATAATTCCATGTCTGAATGCCCAAATATATCAGAGTGAAATTTTCTGTGCAAGTGTTCATAAGTTCATCACTTTATTTTGGGGTTGGCTTTTTCATGTAAGCCTGTAACAAATACTGTCAAAGAGTATTGTTACAAAACATGACACTTAAATGTGACCATCAGGCAGTGAGAACATATTTTAACCGTGCTATTACCATTCAAACCATGTACATTCAATATCCCGGTGTCAGGGGTTTTCAACAATGTAAGACAAAAACATAATTTTTATCTTTACTATCATCTAAAGTTTTTATTTTACTAACCTTGAGTGATAAAGGATACACATGTATTCATCTATTTCACACAAAAATATTAAGTGTTTCCTTCAAAAATAGCTTTGATGACATCATATCGGCAAAACTTTTGCGGCTCTCCACATCCAGGGATTTTGTATGGGTTTTCGACGATGAGCCATACTTTTTGCTCTGCACTGCGAGGGAGTGTTGTGATCATGTGGCTTCCTATTTATATATTGCCTGTCACTAGCAGTCAACTGATCTTATTGAATTTTCGCTTGCTATCTTTTGTTATAAAGGCAACTGATTTTGCATCTGAAGTGGTATTAACAATCTAGGGTAAATAATATTGATGTTTGATTACTTTTTATATGACTTAACTTCCCGATTTCCATTGTCAATAAAACTTCTCATGACAGCGACTGGGCATCCCCCCAACTGATGAAACTGCTTGTGCACTCAGATCACACACGTACTCACCCGATATAGCGCGAGCAATGCAATCATGGAATTCAGCTGGTTTGGGGATATTTGTCAACGTCGGTTATGAGGGGTCCGAGTCAAAATGGCCACACGACAAAATGGCCACAAAATGTCCAAGTCAAAATGGCCAAAAAAAAGTCAAAATGGCCACAGCAAAAAGTCAAAATGGCCATAGAAAAAGTCACAATGGCCACACATTATTTTTTTAATTCTTTAATATGCCTAACATTTGTATTATTTGATATCAAGGTGTAATGACAAAAGAAGTTATATCAGACAAAACAAATCATATTTTCAACAAATAACAAATATATATGTATGTTCTTTTTTCATGTACATGCACTTTTTAAATAATTACGTTTACAGGACAGATAGACAGTATTATTAATACTAAATACTGTCTTTTACAAGACATCCCTGCAGATCCCTGTTTCCAAGTCAGAAACTTGATCATTCCAATGGTCCGGTCAGCTGGGCACACACGCGGAGAAGTTCTGTGGGGCTCAGCTTTCCGTCCTTGTAGAGATGCCAATCTGCGAAAACCTCCTCCTGGTTACGGGGGCTGTCTTTCTGGTGAATTTTCGCAGCTTGCCGTCATGGAGGAGTCTCATGTGAATGTCAACCTGGCGTGCCTCCTTATGCCGGGCTTCGATGAGCTTATACAGGCCGAGTGTTCTCTCCCCATTGCGAGAGTTTATTCGCCGGTTCCATCCTACAACACAAATACCCACATTTTAAGTGTTATTCTTCTCAATGTCAATTTTCAATAAACTTATATGATTATAAAATTTTAATTTAATAAATATATTTTATAATTCTCTGATTTACAATGTATAATTCTACAATTTATAATCACTTACCTGCAGACCAAACGCTTGACATTTCCTCCAGATGGCCTGGGTGAAGTGAAATACACAGCCATGTATGCTCTGACCTCGTTGTATCGCGGCATTCATGGTATCGCGGCAAATGGTATTTCGGGTTTTCTCCTAGCGGTGAAGGGGCGGTGGGGTAGCCTAGTGGTTAAAGCGTTGGCTCGTCACGCCGAAGACCCGGGTTCGATTCCCCACATGGGCACAATGTGTTAAGCCCATTTCTGGTGTCCCCCGCCGTGATATTGCTGGAATATTGCTAAAAGCGGCGTAAAACTAAACTCAGTCAGTCAGTCCTAGCGATGATTTGCATATGTAAATCGACAGCCAGACGTCAGTCGCTTGTTTACTTTTTAGAAACCAGCAGGATGTATCAAATCTTCGTAAGTATTAACCAGCAGAAATATTAACATTCAACTCTGAAATCTTTTGGAATCTGTCTGACCCCCATCCATGAAATACATGCTGTAGTATTTACATGTCGCATATGACCTTCCCACTCGATTTGAACTAGGTCGTCTGCATCTCATTGTTATATAAGGTAGCGGATGTGACGTCATGAACTTTATTTATCTCCCGGTGAATACCAAATGTTGTACTTCAAATAAGGACAAAAAGCGTAAAATGATCCCTGTTCAATGAAAGCGATTTTGCACACTTTAACAACATAGAAATTTAGAAAGCATTTTATCATACTGTTGTACACATAATTATTTATTTATTTTATCACATTATTTCAAATGATATTTTGCATTGAAATATGTTTGAAATCATGCCTAAAATAAATAAAAAATGAAACAGTATGAACTTATATTAACAAATTCATGATGAAAATGATATATTTTGGAAGTTTGGTGTTTTCCTTGAATAAAATTTTATAATGGATACTGTTTTTGTGCACCTTGGTTTTAAAAAAATAACTCAACTGATTTCACATAAGGTGAGTTAAGCAATTTCATTTTTTGTGCCCTACTTCGTCTTGCAATCCGAGTTTTAATGTTTACCGCGATACGATGGAGTTCTTTCCTTTGGTAAATATTAAACGGCTTCGTTCGTCTAATGGCTCTAACACGCTGAAACACTATCAAAGTTAAAATAATATTTTTTTCACAAATGTTTTGATTAAATGCCATGTTAATCGGATATAATAATATACCCTTACTCTAAACCCTAACCCTAACCCTAAGGATCGTAAAGGGAGCAGCGAGGGCTGCGCCCGGTAAAGTGCATTCTAGCCAATAATAAAATAGGCCTTAAAAATTCACCATTTTATTTCCGATCACGGATATGTCAAGTACCGCGATACAACGAGGTCGCAGGCTACTTTCACATTTGACAAAACTCGGTCTAGGGCCAACCAGGTAGCTGACGCGAAATCCATTGTTATACGCATCAAGTTTTCAGATGGCCATTTTGACTTTTTGCTGTGGTCATTTTGACTAGTAGGGGTTGAGGCCATTTTGACCTTTTTGTGTGGCCATTTTGAATGGGTCAGTGTGGCCATTTTGTCGTGTGGCCATTTTGACCTGTTCCCGGTTACGAGTGCCACAATCATGAATTTGAAAATCAGACTTTGACAGTCGACCTCAAAGGCAAACTTGGACTCTTTTCGATTAATTTTAACCTGGTCTCCCCAAGAGGTCTAAGATGAAACATAGAAAGTGAACACGAACTTGCAGGGGAGTCCAGTTATTATCTGCGTGTTCCTGTCTGGAATTACTTATCTATGTCATGCCAGTTAACATTTGCTCGAAGTGCCTTAACGGTATATCAAATACTCCTAAAATCTGACTCGATGGAGAAGTGTTTATTTCAGCTAGTATCACTACATCATTCTTATGTTGGGTTTAGCAAGTTCGCGTAAAATATGCGCTAACAATACCCACCACCAATGAAAACTCTCTCAAAACGATAAGCTATTACCTTTTAAGTTTAGTCCAGGTATCACACATTTCATGTTGTAGCTTTTCTGTAAGTTTAAGTAATAATAAATTGAAACTGAAGCAGTTAGAGATTTTATAAATTTGCAAATTCCCGCAAAAGTCATTTTGCCATCCATGTTGATTATGGGTGCAGGCTAAAACGTCACCGCAGCAAAACGGCACCAGGCGAAAACGGCACCATTTGGACATAACGGAACCTCGACTTGGCGAAAACGGCTACAAATCTTATGGTGAAAACGGTACCAAATAAAATCCTAATTATTGGGAAAATCTTATTTGTCATTAGATAATCTGAATACAGAATTTTGGAATGCGTCTACTCTGCCGACAGTGATTGGAAAGTTTGTGTTAGCTGATAATCGGATTCCAGTCAGTGGATCTCCCATTGTATATTCACCCCCCGCACCTGGTCAGTCTTCAACATCGCAGTCAGGACAAACAACTTTGTTGAAGGTATACATTTCTTAATAAAATACAAAGATTAATAACTTAAAATAAATTATTACTGAATATTATACTATTTTTGCATTGTCAGGTTTCAATTTTTATAATGTTACGTAAAAATATGTTCTTCTTTTCAGGCTGGCACAAATAAGCATCCGGCCAAATATGGACGTTGACGTGTGAACATGTGTTATCTTGTTATCTTGTTATTTTAATGTAATGGGTGATTGAGTGAGTTATGATTTTACGCCGCTTTTAGCAATATCCCAGCTATATCACTTGTTATAATCTTGCTAATTTTATGAAATGAAATTAAAACCATAAGTCAACGTCATACTGTGTTTTTTATATGTTGATTCTAATGTTATAATTAAACGAACTAAAACATAAAAGTCAACATCATACTGTGTTTTGTATATGGTGCCGTTTTAGCTCAGAAATCAGTAGCCGTTTTCGCCAAACGATTTTGGTGCCGTTCTGCTGTGGTGCCGTTTTAGCTATAACCCGTTGATTATACAGACTGCGTTTGTTACGCGTCATTCCATTGGCCAGTCAATACCAATCAACAGTAGGTTTACAGAACGTGCACTTGTCACATGAGAGGGAAGTTGTGTTTCTCTGTAGCGTTTAGGAAATAACCGGTGTGAAATAACGACGACCACAGAGCAAAATGGTAATGTATTTTTGACAACGACTGCTCTAACATTACCGCCATGTAAATATATTATAACTATTCTGTGCGCGTCTTTGCCAAGTCAACTGTAGATCTACATCAAAGAGGGTTGGTTAGATATTTTCTGAAAACTGAAGGGGGAGTGTCTGTTAACATTTGACGTGCAGCTTTATTATGCTATGATAGTAATAGTTATATTGTCACTGTTGTCATTATTTACGTTAGCTGTTAACAACTCAGTGTGGTGTGGTAGCGATGCAGTTTACCGGACACAGCTTGCAACAGCGCTAATTTATTGGTTCAGGCAGCTGACACCAGTGACAGTGACTCCAGCTTCACATAGAGCTCACGTCTCAATCCATACGGTTAGTTGTGTAAGCGAAGGTTAGCCCAAACCCTATCCTTAGCCAATGGATCTTCTTTCCTAGCATTCTTTGACAATCAATTGCTAATGCTACCCCTTTCCGACCAAACAGTCTTGTAGACATCCTCATGGTTGAACACTTCCTACCAATCAAACACCAACTTACAAATCTAAGGGTTAGCTGTCGCTTTTAAAGCATTAATCCGATGTTATTTGATGAAACTTTCCTCCATGGTTATTAATTCTGAGTTTCATGGAGAAAATGGCTATTGTAAACAGTACAATGCAAGTGACATAAGCAGGTGTAGCAGAGCGTGGAGTCATCCCATACGGAAGACCACAGTGACGTCAGTGTTTTGATCACGTGACGCGCCCGAGTACTTCCGGTAGGCAGAAGGTAACCATAAACATGAGAGAACCACACAAGCTGCACTCATTTGATCGTCGACTTTACATACATAACAACTCTTCCCGGTCTGTTTTATTGGCTTGACACTCAGTGCATCTTCAATCACCAGAATTGTCCTTGTGACGATAGACACATAACAATATTATGTTATTGTTATGACATACTGACATTTTATAATATCTCCCCGTGTTAGAACATTATTCGAAAATCATCGCCCGCGAGAACCATTCACGACTTGAATTTGTAAAATAAAGATCTACGCACCGGCGGCAACATTGAAGGACAAAATGTACAAGCGCAAGCAAAAATGCCAACTTCTGTTGAAAACAGCAAACAATAACGAATTGAAGGTGACTGAAAACTTAATTCTATTATATATTTGGATTTTACGAGAATTTGAATCACCTTAGAAAATGTATCAATGGTCGTTTCCAACTCGTGCCTATTTTACCTCCATGAGTGCCATGCCCTCGTGCTTTCCTGCGAAGTTTGGGCACGCCTTACAGCGTCACCCACGGCTGTCAACAATGTCAGTGTGGGAAGGTTTATCCAACAAAATCATTATAAACTTCGATAAATATGATAATTTTGTTACAAAGACAATACCATTTACCTTATCAGACCATGTAATTAATTCCAAACGAAAACTGTTGGATCTATCAAAAGGATGGCACATTTTTTCGGTATCCGCGATGCATGTGGAGTTGTTTGTTTACCACCGTTGCAATGATCGTTCCTATTCGTCCAATCGGTGATGTAACATTGAGATTGTTTTTGTTTATAAATAATTAAACCGAAAGTTACTAATTTTTAGGAAATGGGAAACTTCAGTGTTTTCTCTTGACCAAAGAACAAAAATACTGATCAAATCATTAAAAAAAATAATTCATTATGAAGAAATATTAGACAGGGTACCACTCGACGTGATGTGCCTGAAGTAAAAAATGGCCATTATTTGCGGGTGTGTACCGAGAATTTTGGTGAACAAATCTTTAGTTCGCGGACGTTTCGTTTTAAGGTACATAAACTAATCGAAGATTATATATTTAGAAACCTGAGAATTAATTCATTCCATTCAAAATTCAAATGACATGTAAATCCGACTTGTTCAATAATTATTGCAAGTTTTATTTGGGGATGTCATTATGCAGCTCTCCTGTCGAATGGGTTCGACAGTAGCATTGAGAGGATTAAGTACATAATCCGATCATTGTTTGCTTTTTACGCTACACCGGTTCTCATTGTTATCGTCAGCCATTGTTGCTTTCTGCCTACCGGAACACGAGTGAGCGTAGTTCGTGAGGTCACTTCCGTAAACATATGGACTTTCCTATAGAATAGATGTCATCCTTACACAAGCATTAATTATTTCTGATAGTTCCTGAGGTCCCATGGTAGTGTGTTAGGTAATTAGATACATTCATTGGGCTAGCTTAGCTTCAACATGGCAGCATGAGTTTGATCCTCCAAACTGCATTGAAATCCAGAAAAGTGTGCCTGGTAAAGTGCACTGCTTCCATCATGCCCTGAAGGTACTAAATGTATTCTAAGATGAAATGTTATTTCATTTGACAAACAGGTCACAACAGCTGATTAGAATAATAAACATCATCATATCATTGAAATCAAATGACATTGTTTCTCTTTTTCAGTTGGTTCTTGTATTAGGAGATCTACATATTCCTCACAGATGTAACAATCTGCCTGCTCGTTTCAAGAAACTTCTTGTGCCCGGAAAGATACAGCACATCTTATGTACAGGGAATCTCTGCACTAAGGATTCTTTTGATTACCTCAAGACACTAGCCAGTGACGTGCATGTTGTCAAAGGAGATTTTGATGAGGTGAACTTGTCCTTTAAATTCTATCCTGTCCTTCAATGGCTATCTTGGCTTAGTGGTTCATCATGCCGTATGATAATTGGGTTATTGTTTATATGTCATGACAGTTATCATTTACTTTGTGTATTGATCTAAATCATTAAGATTGAGTTAGGACATATCCAACATAATCAGGCAATGTCTTATCCTATCAGCAGCAGTTCAGTATTAATGGCTCCTGCATGGGTGAGTGAGTGAGTTAGTATTTAACGTCACCTCGGCAATATTTCAGCCATATAGTGACGCTCCTGCATGGACCTAATTATATTGTATAATAATACATGTTTTGGGGCCACTCAATTATAACACTTAAAGCTTAAAGGCCAGGGTTTAAAACCAATGCACATTTGGGTTGTGGCACATTGCCTGTGAAAGCTGCCTTTCGATGCAAAGCAAAGCAGTATTCAAGTACATTCCATGAAATATTACAAACTTGACTTACTGTTTCATAATGATATTAATTTCGAGGCAGACAGTCTACAAAGCATACAATCTGAAAATATATTTCTCTTTTTGAAATCCACATTTGAATTTCCCAATTCATCAGTCAGGTGGCCAGAGGAGGTAAGTTTCGATAACAACAATTCTGCTAGTAGAGGTAATGTTTCATTCAGAGTTTCATATTTCAGTTTTTCCAGGCGTGCTGTGAAAATGACAGAACTATTATAATATATCATATTGCAAATTGTTAGTAGCTATTACTATCAGGTTTGTCTGCTGCATCAGGAATAGATATATCATCATCATCATTATCAGAGTCCTCAACGATGCCAGTCAACTGCTACAGCACGTCTCTGTCATATCACAGAGGCTCAAATTCCCAACAACCATCGTCTATTCAATAGAAGCTGGAATAACCACATTGGCTATGTGTGCCCTCTTCCAAATGCTGACTGTATAATTGACCCACGTATTTTGTGACTTACTTTTGACATGGAGGTGGATGTCTGATGTCATCATTGCGAGATGGGTCAGGGAGACAGTCTTTGGAACACAGCTCATTTATTTTGTGATCTCGCCAACAAAGTACATATATATATCAACTCATGAAGTTCATCCATGAGGTCAATGTATATCAGAGGCCAAGATAAGCTGCGTATCCGGGTAAAATACGCATAGAAAATTTCCAATTACGTATTGAAAAATAATTGTTGCGTACCAATTACGCATTTAAAATGATAAATACGAAAAAAGTTTAAAACAAATGCGTACGGAATATATTTATAAAAATCGCTTGCGTAATGAAAAATACATCGATTGCTATCAAGTTGTACTGTTAGTATAGGAAAAGTGTTGTACTGTCAGTATAGAATGAGTGATTTTTTATGAAATCATTTCCATTATAGTTAAGTTTGTTTTCATTAGGTATGACATCAGGCAGAACATACCTGCTTAGTAAACTTACTCAATGAAATAATACTTAGGTGAGTAAAATGACTGAAATACGCACATATTTGAAAGCAGTCGGTAATGGAAAATGAAATACCCACTCAACATTCATAATACCCACTCCAAAAATATACCGTGGGTACAGTACCCACATGAGCTAAATCTTATCTGGAGCTCTGGTATATATAATAATAATAAGTCATCTTCTATAGCGCACAGTCTCCAAACACCAAGTGATTGCTCGAGGCGCCTAATCAGAATCTGATAATTATTACCCCGGATAACCCAAGCTGCCTATTAAGAGCTAGAAGGTTATAGTCACATGACTTTATCCAACCGGGTACCCATTTTCTGTTTGGTGAACAGAGGCAATTTTGAACAAACCCACTTGCCTAAGGTCAGACCACATGTATCACATGTGCTTCATTGTGGGGCAGGACTGAAGTCCTAGAAACTCTCAGGAGTCAAGCTGCCAAACACAGTCACCCATCCAAGGACTGTCTTAGCTCGACATTGCTTAACTTCAACTGATTCCTGACCTGAGCTCTGTGCACCGGACCACACACACCACCAGAATGGTATATCCATGTTTCCCCCAACCTGTCTGGAAGTGGCACGAATTTGGGCATCTTTGACAACACCTTTCAGAAGTTTTTACCTTCCCATATCCCCTGAAGGCACTCTTAGTATCATGACCCATGAAGACCCGGGTAGAATTGATCTTCAGCAACCCATGCTTGTCGTAAGAGGTGACTAACGGTTAGCTCGCTGACTTGGTTGACACGTCATCGGTTCCCAATTGCGCAGATCGATGCTCATGCTGTTGATCACTGGATTACTTGGTCCAGACTCGATTACTGCCGCCATATAGCTGGAATATTGCTGAGTACGGCGTAAAACTAAACTCACTCACTCACTTGGTATCACAACCATTGTATGCATGCAGAGCCGTCAGCACAGTACAGTGTTACTGGGAATGGGACAGTAAAAGTTCCTGACTTTGACCATACTTTTCAAGTTACCAGAGATCTATGAACCTTAGTAATAGTAGATGATGGCCGAATAAGAAATGTTGCAAACGTGCCTTATTTTTTCAGTGTAACATTAAGCATTACAGACTGAGCATGTATTTGATGTTAAGTTTATTTGTTTGTTGTTTAACACCACACACAGTAATAATCAAATCTGGACCAGACAATCCAGTGATCAACTTCATCAGCATCGATCTACTCAATCGGGATACAGTGACATGTCAACCAAGTCAGCGAGCCTGAACCCCTGATCCTCTTACGACAAGCATGGGTTTTTGAAGACCAATTCTAGCCTGCATCTTCACGGTGTTGATGTTAAGTAGACATGCTGAACATGTTAATATTGAATCATTATGCATTCTAATATGTGGTAATATAAAACGTTTTGCTTTTTTTTCAACAGAATTTGAATTACCCTGAACAAAAAGTTGTAACAGTTGGGCAGTTCCGCATTGGTTTGTGTCATGGCCACCAGGTGGTGCCGTGGGGTGACACTGAAGCACTGGCAATGGTCCAGCGGCAACTGGATGTCGACATCCTCATCTCAGGTCATACACACAAGTTTGAAGCGTTTGAACACGAGGGGAAGTTCTTCATTAACCCAGGATCAGCTACAGGGGCTTACGGTCCACTAGATAGGTGAGTGATGCCAGACCCTATAGGGGGATTTATATTGATCTCCACAATGGTAATAACAAATTAGCCACTTATATATAGCCAAACTCCACGCTGCAGGGACATGCTCTAAGGGCATGCAACATGATAGACATTATTACCCCTGATAACCTGAGCAGCCTGTGGTGGCACTAGAAGGTTAATAGTCACATGACTTATACCACTCAGGCCCTGGGTACCCATTTTCTGCTGGGTGAACAGAGGCAATTTTGAACAACCTCACTTGCTTAAGGTGAGACCACATAGGTGCTTCGTTGTGTGGGGCAGGACAGAAGTCTTAGAAACTCTTAGGAGTCAAGCTGCCAAACACGGTCACCCATCCAAGACTCCATGACTAATGTTGCTTAGCTTCACCTGATTTGTGACCTCGATGCACAAGACCAAACACCACCACAATCCAGATTTAGATCAAAGCAAAGCTCACGATTAATTCCCAAACATGTCACAAATGATGCTATCAAGCTCTTTATATCTCCACAGGGGGCGGTGGGGTAGCCTAGTGGTTAAAGCGTTCGCTCGTCACGCCAAAGACCCGGGTTCGATTCCCCACATGGGTACAAAATGTGAAGCCCATTTCTGGTGTCCTCCACCGTAATATTGCTGGAATATTGCTGGAAGCGGCGTAAAACTAAATTCAGCCAGCCAGTCAGACATCTCCACAGACAGGGCTGAGGTGACTTGTCTTTCACATTTCACGACCATCGAGGGGCATCAATGATCAGTTTAATGTTATTACATTGAATGCAATGTTAACATACCATAGGTACCTTTGATAATTTTGGAAAATACAAACTTGAATTAACTTTAATCAAATGTCAAGTTAGGACCTTGGCTTATCTTTTTAACAAAATAATTATTTCATCCTCAAAATGAAAACCTCGTTTGTACAGACCTAAGTATAGGCTTTACTGTTAGAAACATGTAACATGCAGGGGTGTGCAGTATTATCAGTATATCTGTTTATTGAGCTTCATTCTTTCCACGGTACATATCACAATATTATTTTTTTATGTTTGGTGTATCGGATGATTTCAAATATCAAATTTTATCATTTGTTTAATGTTATACACTTACCAAACACCATCAAAATCTGAGAAACAGATAAAGGAACCCTGCCATGAAGTGGTGTTCCCTTATTTGGTTCCCAGTATATATCCATCACTATATATATATGATGTAATTGTGTTTTTCAGTGAAATAATTCCATCGTTTGTGATCCTGGACATCCAGCAGTCCAATGTGGTGGCGTACGTCTACAAACTCATAAATGACGATGTCAAGGTGGAGAGGATAGAGTACAAGAAGTCATAAGAAGACATTAGTCACTGCATATTGGGTTTTGCTCCTATGATATTTAAAAATATAAAACCTGGAAGTGGTGCCTCTGTGGTCAGATCGGATTTACAGGCTGTTTGTCAGATGTAAATAAACACTTTAACACAGTACCTGTCGTGGTAGTATGTTGGACAAGTCTCAATAAATCTATCAATGTGAATCATGGATACCCTTCTTTAACAGATTAGATAACTCTAAACCTTAATGTATCAGACGACTTTCTGTTGTTTTTGTAGATTGATTCTGGCCAGGAATTCACATTCCATTCTGAACTTGTTTGGAGGAGGAGGAATCACTTTATTCGACAGATTTTCACGAATTTCTCAATAATGTCCTCGGTAGTTTTACAGCTGAAACTGAGTGTTTTGTTGCAGTACTTGATAGCTACTAGGCCAGCAATGATTCACCCAGACCTCTATATGATTCGATTTTCGATATTTGACTCTTGATTCTATTCTATATACAAGTAAAAGCATTAGATTTCATTTAACTCTCAGAGTCGGCTTTTTAGCATGAAATCCACCGTCAACTTGGTGATGTCTGCTAACAACAATTCTCATTGGATAATTAGTCTGACATCAACCAATCACGTTTTGCCTTATTTCAGCGCTCAAAACTGCCCGAGTGGAAATGATTTAAATAGGTAATCAAATATCGAATCGAAATAGTGATAATGGTTTTCGAAAATCGAAACTAAGGTGTCAGATTCGATTTTTGATGAATTGAACCGAATCATTGCAGCCCTAATAGCTTCATGGCCTGAGTTACTGATAGTATTCGTGCCAAGGCCCCTGCTCCACAATCAGTCATAGCTCTATGATGATCAGGTCTCTTTGCAAAACAGAACCTAGGCCCATTTCACAAATTGATCATAGTGCTATGACTTACCTCATACCTTGTTACCTTGATTTATGACAGTTGATCATAGTGCTATGACTTACCACAGACTTAGGATGGTCATAGTACTGTTACGATCATACCTCCTAACATAGACTTATGACAGTTGCACCACAATGACTGTCTAACCTCTTAACATAGACTTGGCACAGTTGCAGCATTATTGGTTTTTTTCAGGCTCTTTACTCATAAATTTTATTCTAGCTTATTTTGATGTCAGCGTAGATTAAGGCCCTTAATGCCATGTAACTTCAGAATTTTTGTTTTCCATTAAAGTAGGAATGTTTTTAAAGCATTATTTTGTAAGTTGAAGATGATGGCATGTATTTGATTTAGATAGAACATTATGAATAACCTGATAACTGACTGCTCCAGCAATAGTTGGCTTTATTTACATTAAATTGTTACCATAGCAACTCAATCTGTAGTTAGTAGTGTAGGGAGCAAGGAGCAGTACTGTTTTCCTTGTAACACACCTGTGTCACATCCATGATTATCCAGTGTATTAGGGTGGTGGGGTAGTCTGGTGGTTATAGAATAATAATAGAATATTGCTAAAAGCGGTGTTAAACTATACCCACTCACTCACTCACTCACTCTCCAATGTATTACATCTACCATCCATCATGTTTGCTTTGTATGGTTTTATACTGCTTTTAGCAATATTCCAGAAGTTTCTCAGCAGGGGACACTAGAAATAAGCTTCACAGTATAGTATACATGCCCTTGATTTGATGAATGAAACACTTTAACCTCAAGGCTACCTTGTGACTTGAATTGCTGCATTTACATAGAATTGGGAACATCTTCGGACTTGATTTCAAAACACACCCTGTATGAATCCTCATGTCAAACTGTTTTTCTGAAGTTGTAATTTTACATGTGTATTGTTTTGTTGATTTTAAGCTGTTGAGTGAGCTGCAATTTTAAATGTGGATGTGTGCTGCATGATCATGTTGATTTTTAAGCTGTTGAGAGGGAAATTCAGTGTTAAGCGACAAGTGGAGGTAGTGACATGACTAGTCAAATACGACATTACAGGTGGCCCAGTCATCTAAGGCTGCCATTTGCTGTGTGGAGTTACATCCCCTTGGCACATCAGGAACCAATGATTGTGGGTTCGCGATTTTTGTCTATAGGTCCTTTTGTGTTGATAGGTTAGCTCAGCACCATACCAATGCTTGTTGGTTCCACTAAAATGGTAAATGTCTGAGATCTGCATGATGCAATTCTGGCGTTCCTGTTTTATGAAGCTGACACACAATGGTATAATTTATGCAATGTTTAATGGGGCATTAAACCAAATTCACTCAATCACTACCAAGAGGAAGCAATGGTGGGGACAATCTTTGGTGAAAGGAGGGAGATAAGATGGATAATCAAGGATGTGACCCCACTCACTTGTGCACATAATTGTTAATTAGTTCATTTTGATGTTTGTGCTAGATATATTCATACTGTTTTAGCTTTTCATTACCCAAACATGTGTTGTAAGCTATCAGCCCATTAGTGGTTGTTTCATTCTCTTCCCACAGAGGTTATTCCTGTCATATCTTCCCACGTAACATAGAAGGAGTAGCCTCTGTGGGAAGAAAATGTGGTTGTTTGTGTTCGGCAAGTCTTGAACAAAGGTGTACATACTTCTGTTGTGCATAATTTTCTGGCAATACGAAGTGCTTGGCAGAGTTGCTTCCCTTAGGAGTAACAGGATCAGATCATCCTTGTCAGAACCATATGTGTGGGTGGTAAAGACCTGTATCACATGCATTACTCAATATCAAGCTGTCAAGATGTGGTGTAACTGTAATACTGTCCAAAGTAAGTGTTAGACACAGCTCACTCTTGTTTCAAGAGGTCTACACTGGTAAAACTCAGTTTTGCACAAGTAGAAATCTGGTGAACTCTTTAGACATGAACCTTCAACTGAATGGTGAGACTAAGGTCCATCTGTTGAATACATGTTGTGTACATTTCAAATATAAAGTATTGTGATTCTTCATTGTTATTATATAAGCTGAGTAAGTAAATATATATAAGAACCTAAACGTTTGTTATTGTTTGTTCATCATGAAAGTGATAACTGTGTAGCGGTAGTCTCTTTAATTATCCTAGTTGGGAGTTATCCCCCCTTAGCGCTTTGTTTCTTATAGTGTAATCCCCATAATGGCGAATCCCATGTGCGCTAACAAAGGAGTGTAACCAAAACCAAATTAAGAATTAACCAACGTTTTTACTCTAACGAAAACATGAAAGTGTTCTTACAGAGGGTAAAATTAACAAACATTCAATGAGCATTTTCCGTAAAAGGAAATTTCAACAAAGTATGTATGAGTATATGGATTCTTGAACTTGTGAACGAAGACAAATAAACCTCCCGTGAATAAATATAAGGACCTTTGATGTTTGAGATCATGTTTTATTCCGAAAGCGAACCACGGCAGTTACAAACTGATTTATAGTACCTAGTATATTTGTTTCTGATTGGTTACTGACAATGCTGTATGGACAGTTATTATCTTTGTTCCCAGCTGAACATCCATTTTATCTCTTTTGGACATCTTCTTTATCTCTTACAGTAACCTTTCACTGACCCCTAGATCCATTCCTCTGGTTTCTCAAACTACCCGCCCTTGATTTGCATTTGCCAATCTGATTGGCTATGCTGCTAGATCTAACATATCAATCAGAAAGAATACCAATCAGTGTTGGTGGCACTGTCAACAACATGGCATCGACCTCATGAAAAACATGGGAATAGATGCAGGGGTCCTATAGTTTTACCCCAAAGGGAGGCCAGTTTTACAGAATGCCTGCTGATAGATAAGGTACAAATATTATATTCTCACAAGGGTACAATATGTGAAGCCCATTTCTGGTGTCCCCCGCCATGATATTGCTGGAATATTGCTAAAAGCGGCGTAAAACTAAACTCATTCACTCACTCCATGCAGAATATGTTTATTGTTGGAATATTAAAGAGTAAATTGCACAGACTGTAACTATGTTCAAATGGCTCCATGTATTTTCCCAAACCTGAAGATTGATCATTTAAGCCGTGAGTGCATTGCTCTGTTATATGGCTTTTCTGTTTCCGAAGTTGTACTGCATTGGTCATGTGTTTTCCCAGACTGGAAATGATGTTTCTAAGCCAGCGTGAGTGAGTATGGTTTTACGCCAGTTTTAGCAATATTTCAGCAATATCACAGCAGGGGAGCACCAGAAATGGGCTTCACACATTGTACCCATGTGGGGAATCGAACCCGGGTTTTCGGCATGACAAGCGAACACTTAGGTGGGAAAATGCTAACATGAACAAAAACTGCTAAGACTGTTCTTCAGCAACCAATGACTGTACTAAGAGGCGACTAACAGGATTATTTGGTCAGGCTCGCTGACTTAGTTGTTGCATATCAATATATCTCTGTTATGTAGGTCAATGCATCACTGGATTGTCTGGTCCAGACTTGGATCATTTAGAGACCACTGTCATATAGCTGGAAACTTGCTGAGTGTGGCATTAAACAACAAACAAACAAAGGAAAGGAGAAATACTTGCTTTCAAATACAAGAGAAATTTTCGTGTCTTGAAAAAATATTTATTATCAGAGTGCATTTATCTGAGACAGACTGATACCCACTTGGGGTTAGATATTAAACCTTACTAAAATTACAAACATCTCTGTAATACACAAGGTAACGGATACAAGTTAGCTATTAACATTGACTAAAGCCCCATTCACATGCACAACTTGTCTGTCGTACAGACCCTGAAACAAATATATCCAAGAAAACCCTTGGAAGTCTAGAATATGTGGCAAGTCTAGATTTCCACAGTTTCAGGAATGAAGAAAGCCTCAGGGCACCTTTTCATTATAATTCAATTATTTTTTTACATAAACTGTTCATTTCAGAGGCTAGTTGTTAGCCTAATGCACAACATGTATACATGCACACTGTGACACATGCTCCTGGGGTAAATGTACGCACGTGAGTAAACATGCACATGACGTGTAGGTGCATGTTAATGGGGCTTAAGCCTACAAAAGTTCAATTCGATCAAGGCACCATCTGTTTCAGTTAAGAACAAGCTGATCAAAGAAAAAAACCTAAAAATACGAAACCATGATTTCCTTGAGAATATTTTTTTATATATTCTGTTTTCACAGCTGAACACTGACAGAAAATAAGGAATCATTAAAGACACAAAAGAGTCTCTATTTCTAAAATAATATCTCAAACACAATTTAATAAATCAGAGTTATATATTATTCTATCCTATGATGTTCCAAATGCATGGTAAACCCTTCAAAATTAGGGTTGGTTTGATTGTATAAAGTTTCTTGAATAATGAAGTTATTTACTTTAATACTGTACCTGACAAGAGAGACGAATGCATCCTAAATTAAGTCAACACACAGGTGCATCATAACACATTTATAATCATAATCATATGTACATTGTAAACTGTATATACAATTTATCACAGTCAAAGTCATGTCAACATGCATAGAAAAGTCAAATAATAACACGTCAATGAGACATGATCAAAATCAATATAAATATAACAATGGTATAATTATGCTGATCACTTCATTGTGTGTTGAGCTGTGTTTGGAATATGTATCAATACTGGTTTGTTGTATGCAACCGTTGTAACATGTTTTAAAAACGTCCTGAAATTGATCAAATATAATTCTTATTTTCTAATCTTAGTCAGCACAACACTCAGCAATGTTACAACTATATGGTAGCGGCTTGTAAATAATCAAGTTTGGACCTGACAATCTAGTGATCAACATCACGAGCATAGATCTACACAAGTGGATACCATGATATGTAAGTCAGGGAGCCTGACCAACCGATCCCGTTAGTCACCTCTTAAGACTTAGCATGGGTTGGTGAAGACTAAGAATTGAGCTTCAAACATTGTACCTATGTGGGGATTCAACCCGGGCCTTCATGGGGACGAGCAGATGCTTTAACCATTTGGCTACCCTACCACCCTGACAAACTTATGATTGCTATGAGGGAGAATCGGTGCTAAGCACCTTACCAGCATGTGGCACCTTCATTCCACTCCAGGTGACATCGCTGCTATCTGTGTGGCTCTCTAATTTCAAATATATTCTTGTGTATGTTTTTAAGAATGCTATCATTGTGAATTACAAAAACATTCATGACAGACTTATTTCTTCCCAGATGAAATACTGGTTATTTGTTGCACCAGATTGCTGACTAAGCAAAAATCCCTCTACTGTATCAATCGCATGATTGTTAAAAAGACAGTACTTCCAAAATGACAAACAGAAAATAATTTAGCTGCAAGAATCAAGGATGGCAATTTTCCGCTGACCCGCGTATTCCCGCGGATTTTATTTCAAATTGTTCAATTGTGAATTGTCTAAATCCATTTAGAAACCCTCAACTCGATGACACAAGATGAAGTTTTTAGCTGAACATAGATTTTCCTGTTGCCATCCCTGAAGAATAGTACCTTCTCAACATGACAACAGCATATAACCTTAACTTATAGCAGTTGTTTTGTTAAGTTAAGGTAGCTGGTGTTGTGGGGTAGCCTAAAGATAAGTAGACTGACTGAGTTTAGTTTTGGGGTAGCTTTTAGCAATATTAAATATCTGACTAGTGCAGAAATGGTATTGTGCATGGGGAACGAACCCGGATCCTCGGCATGATGAGCCAACGCTTTAACATTACTGATAATACTAAAATTTTAGTCATGATGATATATTGCTAATATATTGTGCACTGAAGCTGTGATACGATATAAGGGTGGCGATATGATGGGCATCACGATACTAAAACGGTCAGGGCTTCCACTAACAAAACTTTACTGTCCGCCATTTTGACTTGAGCAACGGGTTTTGGGCAGTGCTTCATTAACTTTCGTTTTTTAATATCAATGCATTTACATGTCCAATCTATTATAGTGAGTGAGTGAGTTTAATTTTACGCCGATCTTAGCAATATTTCAGCAATATCACGGCTGGGGACACCAGAAATGAGCTTCACATATTGTACCCATTGTACCCAGGTCTTCGGCGTGACGTGCGAACGCTTTAACTACTAGGCTACCCCACCACCTCTCAATCTATTATACATTATCTTAGTAATTTCAAGTAAATATAAGTGATACTTAACAGCAGCAAGTGTTTTAAAGTATTTCATCAAATTTGCCATTGATGTTCGTCGTTCGGAAACGAGATAATTAAGTTTATACACAGACTTTGTGAATGTTAATAATATGCGAGCACTATGTCAGACACAGTTCTTGACGTAAAAATGTCCGAGAAAACGTTTACATATGAAGGGCAATAAGTAGACATATATTATTATCATCAAACAAAAGTAAGTCATTTTTTCTTGACAGATATTGCGATTCGGCAATATTCAAGGTTAAAGATCGATGTATCGTGGCCCGTTTGAAGTATCGCATCGGGATATACAACAATGTAAAACTTTGTATCGATTCACTGTATTGGCGGCCCATGAATCGATGCATCGATGGATATTGATGAATCGTCACACCACTAGTACTGACAAAGGATGAATCGGGAATATGACCACAGATCCTAGTCTAAGGGACACAACTCTGCACAGCAACTACATAACTAACTGGTTTGATAACACCAACTATTTCATGAATGTAATCAGCTGGACATTCATGCTCCTATAATTTCTTTCATACCACATTAATATTGTGTACAGATGAGTTTGAAGCATTCAGCCTAGATGATGTTTGGAAGCAATATATTTTTGATAATTGACATACAATTTGTTTTCAAAGATAGTCAGTGTTATGTCATGAATTGGCTCAGAACACATGTATGCAGGAATATATATACAGAATTAAACAAATATACTACTCAACACTCGGTAGGAACATACTGAGTTACAGGCATGATTCTGATTACTTCTCATGTACATTTTCATGAAATACACTTTACAGTTTCATTTAAACATGAGTTCACAGCTAAAACAATAGAGGATACTAAAAGACCTTCCGTGTAATACCAGTTTATTAAATGAGCTAATGATTTGATACAAAATCTTTCGTGAGTTTTATAACAATGGTATTTCACAGAAGCGAGATAAGTATTCTGTTTATTGTGATGATGATTTTAAGTGGGGGTCACCTATTGTGTTGTGGGGGCATGGGGTCATCAATTTTGTACCCATGTGCTAGAGGGGTTATCAATTTTTTACATACAAATATTTAAAGATTATGCTTGAAAATTATGGGTGGTTGGGGGTGTATTGAGTTTGTACAAGACAGGGTGGGTGGGGCTGGGGTGGGTACTTACTTTGTACATAAATTTTAGGGGTGCCATTCACATTGTACATGCTTCTCCATAAACATCATCATCACACCCACCTCCCACCCCACCCCTGCCATAAATTATACACGGTCCCAACCAAGCTCATCATCAACTGGATGATCTAATTTCTATGTGGTTTCCTCAAATGTCAAACTGTTTCGCACTTGGTGTATCACTGTAAGATGTCAATCTTAACAAGAGATTTCAATGTAGATTTCCAAAACATCGAACAGTATTGTTTCCCAGTACTTTATGTAAACTATTCAGAGATAACATACAAACGGAATCCTTACTCATTCATCAGTATTCAATTTTATCCCAGTCTTTTACTCGTCCTTCTCGATCCATATCAATGGAGTCTCTTCTTTCTCGTTGGTAAGGTTTTTCTTCACGTGGAGATTTTTCTCCAGTATCTTTATCCTGTCCAGTTGTGTCCTTTGAACTGTTTTGGACACCGTCTTCGTCTTTGAATCTGACCTCTGACTTTTCTTCCTTGACCTCTGGTGACTTTTCACCTTTAACCTTGTCACCACTTTGACTTTGGGATGTAGATTCTGTGAAATCATCAGAGTAGGATTGATCCCTGACCTTGGAGTCATCCTGACTGACCTTGACCTTTGGAACTGATGTAGATGTTGATGTGTCTTCTGATGTGGCTGTGGATGTGTCTGAAGGTATCTTTGTCTGTTGTGCTGGTTTAACTGAAGAGCTTGTGTCTGAAGATGACTGGCCTTCAGATTCAGACAAAGGGGCAGGTTTTATTTGGCTTTTCTCTGACGTCTTTTCACTAGTTTCATTAGTTGAACTGTCTGATTTTCTTTTGTTGTCATCTGATTTACTAGCATGGGACTGACTCACACTCTTGGAAGCTTCAGAGAAGTCTTCAGAATATGAGGCATCATGGTCGCCATCCCTTGGGGGAGAACCTTCTTTCTTGGTGGTCTCCAACCTAGGTGGAGAACCTGTCATCACCTGAGGTTTGGTTGGAGAACCTGGAGATGCAGCTCCAGACCCATCTTTTTGGGAAGATCTTGATGTCTTTGATGGTTCCGATCTTGTTTGAGACTCAGTAGGTTCTGATTTTGATAGAGACTTGCTTGTATCAGCTCCGGACTCATCACTGCTGCTGCTGCTGCTGTCACTGTCGGAGCTGTAGTCATCGTCACTGTTGTCTGGGGAAGAAGACATTAATGATTAATCTTGAATACTGATATCATGGTTCTGAACAAAATAGTATGGTATACGAGGTGACAGGGTGTTATAAAGTCACATAAAGATTATGAACAAAATAGTATGGTATACGAGGTGACAGGGTGTTATAAAGTCACATAAAGATTCTGAACAAAATAGTATGGTATACGAGGTGACAGGGTGTTATAAAGTCACATAAAGATTACGAACAAAATAGTATGGTATACGAGGTGACAGGGTGTTATAAAGTCACATAAAGATTATAAACAAAATAGTATGGTATACGAGGTGACAGGTTGTTATAAAGTCACATAAAGATTATGAACAAAATAGTATGGTATACGAGGTGGCAGGGTGTTATAAAGTCACATTAAAGATTATGACATGAGTGTGAAATTTTGTATTGCCAAAGCGATAGCGTGTAAGTCATATGACATACCTGCTTGAGTGTAATGATTTCTTTATTATCAATTTTATTCACTTTTTGTGTTTTTAAAACACGGTAAGCAAGTGTGACGGCCCCCTTCATTGACAAAATACAGAAATAATGGTTACTGGGCAAAAGTGATATGTGCACATATGATATACATGTATATGACACTGGTTATGTTTCACCATATCGGTAATAAATACACTTCTTTCACTGGAAATGTAATTCTCAACCTTCCACCGACCCTCGAGCTGAATGTCTGCATTAGCGGAAACTTGAAATAATCGAAGATTGGTTGCAGTGACTTAACGACCATGTTTTCTCAAAATCGAACAATATTTTTCACAAGGTTGGTTTTGTCTGTGTCATTAAATTTACATTTCATAAGCACTACAAGCGTGTTCCATGCCATGATTGAATTTATCTTAAAGACATACTAGTCACCCTTTAAATATGTGAAATTAGCAAATGCATTTTGTGTATTTGCAAAAAACCCAAAGAACTACATGTTTTTTCTTTATTTTCTTTAGTGCATTAACAAAGATAACAGGAACATATGAAGATTGATCACCTGAAATGGACCAATCATCAATTATGAGATTTTAATCAATTCCGACCATTCCGGTCACTGTGTGGACAGTTAGTTATCAGTTGTCATGATCGGGAATGGTTCCCTAGAATGACACATGTGAGTGATTGTACTATTGTTCTATACCCATGACCAAGTATCCTTGAAGATCCGGGTTAGAATTGATCTTCAGTCACCCCTGCTTGTCGTAAGAGTCGACTAACGGGATCAGGTGGTCGGGCTCGCTGACTTGGTTGACACATGCCATTGTATCCCAACTGTGTAGATCAATGCTCATGCTGTTGATCACTGGATTGTCTGGTCCAGATTTGATTATTTACAGACCGATGCCATATAGCTGGAATATTGCTGAGTGCGGCGAAAAACTATACTCAGTCACTTCATGACCAAGTGGCTGGAGTCATTCCCCTTATTCATCAGTATCATTCTGTATAAGTAACGGAATTGATTGAAGTGTCCCTAAAATCTTCTATTGTATACTTGTGGATACTGTGTCTCCTTGCAATTTTTTAATGTATAATTATATTTAACTTTTATAGAGAATACTTGTTAAACAATTGTCATTTTCTGTGCCATGTAAAAATGTTCCTCACATAATTCTGTGTTGTGAAATTTATTCCTGGTAATTTAAATAATTAAAACTGTGTGCTCGGTACCCAAATTTAACCTCTTCAATAAATACATATATGTTACTGTCTTTAACCCAATACCTAACCCTAGAACCATTACAGTCTTCAATAAATACATACCTGTTACTCTTTTGCACCTTAAGTAGTTTATTAGAATTTATTTTTCACCGTAACCCTACAGATCAAAACAAGCAAAAATGGAGCTAGGAATGTTTTATTTTAGTTTCTTGACTCAACCAAGTTAATCTGAAAGTCATGAAACAAAAAAAAGAGCCAAACCTACCCTTAGCACGTGGACGTTCACCAAGTCGAGATTTAGGTCTGTCCACACCCTCCTTATGACTGTTCCCTCTGTTCTGGGGAGCCATCCGATCCTCAGTATCTTCACTGTCCTTGACCTTGTCCTCCTCACCTCTGACCTGAGCCTCCTCCTCATCTGGCTCTTCATCCTGTGGTTCTTGTATCTGAACAACTGTTACTTTCTGATCAGTATTTTCTGTTTCCGCCATTTTGGAATTGTCGCGATCGGAAGAACTTGTTTTAGATTTCTCTGGTGTGGATTTGTCTTTTTTGGTTTCGTCTGAAGATGCTTTAGATGGCTTGGTGCCTGAAGGCTTTTTGCTTGTGGGAGTGACCCCATCATTTGCCTGTTTTGATGGCTTGGTGCCAGATTTTGACTTTGTTGCTGTTGGTGTTTCTCGTGTTTTCTTATGGGACTTATTTGAAGCAAGTGATGCTCTTGACATCGGGCGTGAGGTCGATCGAGATTTTGATCTGTAAAATCAATTTAGAGAACATTATATATGTAAAAAAAAATTAAATTTTGTATGGATAATCATCACAAAGAAACCAACTTCATACTTGTATATATTGATAAGGTGAAGGTCAAAGAACAATCTTGAAGATAACTCCACGAGATGGAATTGGCCCCTGGCAACCTATGCATGTTGGAAGAGGTTACCAAACATATCGGGCGTTCAGGTTCCTTGATTTGGCTCACTCCAAGTCATCGTAGCCAGACGGCATGGATTGATGGTCATAAAATCAATCACTGGATTGTGTGGACCAGGCTTGATCCAGGCTGCCCGTCTAAAGATGCACATGAACAGTCATTAATAGTGTGTAGATCGATGTTCATGCCATTCATTCCTGGATTGTCTGGTCCAGACTCGATTATTTACAGACCGCTGCCATATGGCTGAAATATTGCTGAGTGTGACGTAAAACTCAACTCACTCACTCCCAATAATAGTGTGGCCGAGATGATTTTATACTTGTTTTGTAAATATTTTAGAAATATGTTTTAGGCCATTAAGTGCCTGTACAAGCTTAACACGTACACAGTATACAGAAAGTAACAATAGATTTACCCCAGCAATTATATAACTCTTAACTTCACCATAGCCACTGTCACTCTAATGATAAGCGCATTGCATTGTCTGCCTTGTCCCATATCCTTATTATGTAAGTCTCCTTGCCTACAGTTCAACTTTATTTCATCAAGCAGTTATCAGATACTACTCTTACAAGTC
This sequence comes from Haliotis rubra, assembly GCF_003918875.1. Classification (NCBI taxonomy): domain Eukaryota; kingdom Metazoa; phylum Mollusca; class Gastropoda; order Lepetellida; family Haliotidae; genus Haliotis; species Haliotis rubra. The sequence goes on from NW_025767239.1 coordinate 51,417, forward strand.
AGAGGTCCTACACGTTATGCTGAGCGAATAGTTTGGTTTTTTTGTGGAATGAGTGACTGTGAACCTCACTTCTATTTATGTATCTATAAGGTCAGTTTGTGTTTTGCTTTCATATTCATGTATTTATTTATATGTCTGTATAGTTGTATATGAATTAAATGCATTAAGTTAATGCATTGATAAGATATATTTCCCTGTTGAACCAACACATTAACTTGCCATTGAGTGTGTGTTATTGACTAGTAGTTCATAATTAGTATATAAGCATATTTAAATGTTTAGATATTCTACCAGCTTTGAAGGTAATATAATTTCTCTTTTTAATCCATGAACTTATGTCCTGTATTTGTATTGCCATTTTTTCTGGTTGCTCATCATTGTGTAACATTTGTAGAATATCCCGATTGGACACTGTCAACTTATTAGCTGCCAGCTCATTGCCACACAGTGGTAAGTCAGGTGTTCATATTGTATATATTGACTGTATATCTTGATGATTTGTGGAGACAGTAATGTGTCGGCAACCTAAGTATACATTGTAATCTGTACGAGTTAATATTTTTTAGTTTAACTGTATCTACTGTTCTACTTTTGTACATTAGTCATGTATAATTCTTAGATGTTATGTGATATGGCTGGTGTAATTAATTTATCAGATATTTTAATATAATTTTTATATAATATTTACAGAGCTGGAAACTGATTAGTGTTTACACAATAAAGAGATTGCTGTCGGCTCACAACCCAGTAGCTGTTCCGCATTATTCTTTCTACTGGAACCTCGTCCGCTACTACAATAGTGCATGACCATAGCTTCCAGAATGTTACTTCATACATTGAGGGGTGGTGGGGTAGTCTAGTTGTTAAAGTTTTGGCTCGTCATGCCAGTACAATGTGTGAAGCCCATTTATGGTGTCCCCTCAAGGGTCTGTAGCTCACCTGACTTATGACGAAACTTCAGATGAGAATCAGAATCTGGTGACTACATTTTAGAGACATCATAGCTGGGATCATTTATATAATTTTCAGCTTTAGGAAACTATAAGAAATGCAATATGTTGCTATTACTGACCTTACTTCAATGTAAAGAAAAAATATGAAACATTGTCATGACAGACAACCTCATAAAGATTAATCAGCTCTTAGACACTTTTCTTACTGTGTCTCAACTTACTTTGAGGAGGCTGGTCTTGACTGTGCATGTTCTGACTGTGTCACAGCACTGGGTGACGATTCTGTTTTGTCTGTCTGTGTGTCCCGGTTTGTTGGTGCTGAGCGGATACGTCGGCGCTGGTACGTGTCGCTTGTACCCTGCTGAGTCTTCCTCTGGCTGCTCAGGTACTTCATGTAGCGTCTGTACTCCGCGTCAGAATACCCACCTGCAGCATGGGCAAACACAGTGAGTGAGTGAGTGAGAGAGATAAATCTGCAGGAAACCAGTTAAGATATGATAAGGGGAGATAACTGTGAAAATGACCTGTGGACGTCTGACTGCAGGTGATAAATCTCTAGGAAACCAGTAAAAGATATAATAAAGGGAGATAACTCTGTAAATAATTAGTGGACGTCTGACTACAGGATATAAATCTCCAGGAAACCAGTGGAGATATGATAAGGGGAGATAACTGTGTAAATGTCCAATGGACGTCTGACTACAGGATATAAATCTCCAGGAAACCAGTGAAGATATGATAAGGGGAGATAACTGTGTAAATGACAGACCTCTCTGGCCTTCTTTCTGCAGGAGCTGACAGTACTGGTTCTGCTTGAGTCTTCGCATGCTGTCGACACTGTACACCTTGGCTATACTGTACAGGTACAGTCGTTCCCCGGGGTTCAGGTCATCCAGCAGGGGGTTCTTGCACTTCTGGGACTCCCGGATAATGGAGGAGGTGTAGGATCGGCGGGGGCGCTGCCAGTTCATCAGCCGCAAATCGTCTGATGTCATACACGCTGTGTGCCGCTTGTAGTTGACGCTAGAGCCATCTGAAATCATTTTATGAGTGGAAGACTTTGTAACAACCAGCAATTTTCTAGCTTATACAGCAATGCTCCATGAATATTTTGGACTCTATTTTGGACGTGTACATATTGCTGTATAAATGTGGGAGACTCTTTTAATCTGTCATTGTTGCGCCTGAGCATATCTGCTGACGTGGAAAAGGCGCATGAAGAAATCTGCATTTTATTATTTATTATATGTTGTTTTAAATGGGCATTGATCCAGAGCGATTTATGTTTCTCACCAACAGTCTAATTACAAAGCCAAGCCGCAGGCAGGTCAGTACCTGCTCCCTCGACCGTGACGGACATAGGAGCTGGGCTGCTGACCACCTTGGCAGAATATCTTCAGCCTAAACAGTGGGACATTAGGAAGGGTGGATGCCCGTTATTTGAAAATATCCGTAAATAATGACTGATCCAATTTGATCCTATTTCTGTTTTTTTTACCTCGATATTCAATCATGTCATGTAAAAATATGATGTTTATTTATGCTATAATATTAAAAAACACACATTTGATGTATTTGAATCCATAAACTAAACAACCCCACTTTGCCTTTGCTAGAAAAGTCTGAAAATTTACTTAGGTAAATAGAGGTATATACAGTTTTTAACTTACGTACACAGCAAATGCTTATATGCATTTCTTATGCAACAATGAAGTTCCGTTCGTATCCTCTAAACAGTGTCAGCCCATAAGTTTTTATCAGGCAATCAAAACTGAATGCAATACAGCAATTACTACTCCCTTGCTGTAACCTGTGTTTGGTGGTAAACATACACATGTTATTTGTCATCATTCACTTGATGGTCAGGTAATGAATTTATAACAGGTATAATCAGTGGGAACACCACCCAGATTACCGGTACCCGACAAAGGTTCCCATTTGGCATTTCTCGTGTCTAGAGTAAATACTCAACATTATAAATTAAGGTTTGAAGTGGCAAATGTGTTACATGTTATGTAATATGCGCATGGAAGTGCAGCAAGAGGAATTATCAACTGCGTTATGAAAACAAACATCGATCAAAGGATTAACTTCTATAAATATATTGTTTAGTGCACAGTACTTGGCAATAGTCTAGCTATCTTAGTATTAGCAGGGGCGGTGGGGTAGCCTAGTGGTTAAAGCGTTCGATCGTCACGCCGAAGACCTGGGTTCGATTCCCCACATGGTTACAATGTGTGAAGCCCATTTCTGGTGTCCTCCGCCGTGATATAGCTGGAATATTGTCAAAAGCGGCGTAAAATTTAACTCACTCACTCACTCACTCACTCACTCACTCACTAGTATTAGCAATGCTCTATAAATTTGTTTTTTAGTGTGCTGCACTCCGCAACATTCGTGCTTTAGCAATGCTCTGTAGAATATGTGGATATCTCAGAGGTATATATTTCGTTCTTATATTGGATGCCAAGACAAATTAATTGGAAGGCTGGATGCCTTGAAATAGAGAGAGCCATTTCCTGTTAGCTGAACTGAATTATGAGAAGAGAATATCTTCAAGGGAGGTAACTCATACCAACTTAAACTTCAACACCCTGATCAGACGAAACACCATCTAAATTTCATCTAAAAACATAAATGTTTCCCTGTGGCCGTGGGAGATAATTCATTGCCTCTAAATTTGTTAAGAATTATTAATAAAACAGTTTAGACGTAAATCTCAATAATAACTGTTTTCACAAAACTACATAACTGACCATCAAATTTGAGCGGAGGTCTCTGTGTCTTGTTGGCCCACTTGAGGCTGGTCTTGACCTCTGGCTGGAACACGGGTGTTGAGGAAGTCAGACAATCCACGTGACTCTTGCGATTCACATATGGAGACTCTGAAGAGAACAGTACATTGCTGACTGGCTCATTCTGTTGAGGACAACTCTCCAGTATCAACACTAATCATACAAATCTTGAAAACATTAATACCAGAATACTGTAAGGGACTGTGCATAATTTATGGCTAGGGGACGATGATGATTTTTGTGGAGATACATGTACAATGTGAATTCCCCCCACCCCCTAAAATTTATGTACAAAGTAAGTGACCCCCCCCTGCATGTCATTTACAAAATCAATGAGCCACCCCCACCTAACCATAAATTTGGAACAGTCCCTAATAGGTAGTCAGCATTGGATATTTCCTGTCTTCATTTGGAGGTGAATGTTGTTTTACGCCATAGTCAATAGTATCATTACCCAGGATGCAAATGCACAAAGCTATCATTGTGTTAAGGTGATCGTAACATAGGCTTCCGACAATCGTAGCACTGGGATTGCTTCGTGCAACTGGACAACCATGCTCAGGCAATGTAAACTATTGGTTGAAAGCAAGAGCATTCAGAACATTCAAATAAACTCAGCCATGGCCCCATTCCACACAGCAATTATAGTGCTGAAGGTAATCGTAACCTGAGTGTGGCCCACTAGCTAGTTATGTCCCTTGGAGAGCTCTTTACAAATATCCTACATACAACTTGTGATTGAAACCAGAGCGGCAAACACCGATAACACTACGTGCGACAGTTTTCAATGTATGGAGCAATTTGTTTACATTTCATATATGGCAAGAGTTCTCTGTTTGGAAGCTGTTTGCCTTAAGTTTCAATTATTGATTTCAGGCAGGTCGTAAGAGATAAGAAATCTTTTATTGCATCAATAGGAAGCTAGAGTGAGTGCATATGCTCCAATATGTATAATATAGGCCAAAATATTGTCGAAAATGTGTGACATTGTACCTTTAACATAGTCTTACGATTACAGTCATATTGACTTTGTGGAAAAAGGTCACATGCTGAAACTGACTAAACGTCACTACATCAGTTATTATGACATGCATGAAGTATACAGGCCCAATGCTGCATTATAATCCCCACAGGAAATAACTAGTTATAATAGAATATACATCATTACTTTATGAAACATAAGTCTTTGTTTGTTTGTTATTTAACGCCGCACTCAGCAATATTCCAGCTACATGGCGGCTGTCTGTAAATAATCAACTCTGGACCAGACAATACAGTGATCAACAGCATGAGTATCGATCTTCGCAATTGGGAACCGATGACATGTGTCAACCAAGTCAGCGAGCCTGATCACCCGATCCTGTTAGTCGCCACTTGTGACAAGGATGGGTTGGTGAAGACCAATTCTAACTCGGACCTCCACAGGTGAAGATTTATTTTTATTTTATTACCTCCAGAGTGTCTGGATGGGTCTGGAGCTCTGAAATTAAAAGTAAAATTGAAGTATGACCACTGACCTGCTTTACTGTATCACAAGATTATAAGTTATCATGTGTCTGTGAGTTTGATATGGAGATTTTTCATGTGTCCACAGGGGTGGAAATAACTTTAAAATTGCTCGTGTACTTCGGTACAGTGGCACATGTAAAATCACTTGGCCTGATAATTTTTCCACTGTACCGGCCGTTTTCTTGTTGATTTTTTAAATAAACAACATAATTAACATTGTAATATCAACTGGACACCGGTACAGTGTGATATACAAATTTGCTTGCCCGACAGAAAAAAACACTGGACTCGAGCGTCTGGCAATGGGTTATTTCCATCCCTGGTCCAAGTTAAATATCAAATGAGAACAAAGTGATTACATAAGTTCATCAACAATATTTACAGAAAATGTCTTTTCAAGCATTTAAAACTTGGATTTCAAATCAAGGACAAGTATAAAAGATAACTCCTACTTTTTTAATTCTTTGTATTGTATTTGGTTATAAATTACAGTGTACATATGCCATTTGTTCTTTCCAGCTTTTTATCATGCAAGTTTGTCTTTGAGCTCCTGTCTTTGATAGTATAGGAAACTGGGAATCTGATTAAGAATCCCAATGGAACTGCTCAGTTTATTTACAAATAGTTTGTTTCAGTATACATGGTTCCCAATCTGTATTGTGGTTGTCTGCTGTGGGTAGAACATACCTGACATCTCCATCGTTCATCGTCTGACCCCTCAGTCGACATCCCTTCTGCAGCAGAAACAAGATGGTGGTATTATATGTCTGCATCACTATATCTGAATACACCCCAGCTCACAGACTGAAACAACTCACAAGGACTTCACTTTTCATCTGCCCCATGGTAATGAGCCTTGAAGAGCTCGTATACTCAGCTGACAGCTGTTTTGTTTGTTGTTGTTTTTTTAACCTGCACTCAGCAGTATTTCAGCTAAATGGCTGTGGTCTTTAAATAATCAAGTCTGGACCAGACAATCCAGTAATCAAAAGCATGAACACAGATCTACGCAATTAGGCTACAGTGACATATGTCAACCAATTCAGCGAGCCTGGCCATCCGATCCCTTTACGGCAAGCATGGGTTGCTGAAGACCAATTCTAACCTGGATCTTAATGGGTCGCTGCAGACAATTGTACTTTAAACATGTCAAAAGAGAATAGATCAATTTATCACACAATATATGCACTGTCTAGTGGTATGCTTCTATTATGGTTCAGGCTGAAAGGAAAGATTCTACCCACCACATCTAGGTCACATCTACAGGAATACTAAGGTTGTTTCTAGGGGTCAGTGCTATTGGTGAGTCAGTACTACTGAAAGTGGTCTGGATAGAAATAAACAGATTCTTTGTAAACTTTTGATTCAAGTATCAATGCACTGGTACAGTGTGACTATGTGCAGATCAGTCTTCAAGTATTATTCAATGATAATAATTCTTAGAATACTGCCTCTAACACTTTACTGACATGTCTCTTGAAACTTGTTTATGATCCACTAGTTCAACTTCAATAAATGTTTTCAGAAACCATTGTCTTTCTTCCTAGTGGGGGGGGTGGGGTAGCCTAGTGGTTAAAGCGTTGGCCCGTCACGCCAAAGACCCGGGTTCGAATCCCCACATGGGTACAATGTGTAAAGCCCATTTCTGGTGTCCCCCGCGGTGATGTTGCTGGAATATTGCTAAAAGCGGTGTAAAACCAAATTCAGTCAGTCAGTCTTCGTAGTGGTCTTCCCAAGAGCTATACACGTTGGAGTTATCTTCTCCTGATGTGTGAGCTGGAACCTCTGGGATGCAACAGGAAGGATGGCAGGCCTCTACCTCAAGTGTAACACTTAGTATTCTAAGAATTATTATCATCGCTGATAATACTTCAGAATTCTACTGAATACGTCACTTGACTGCTCAATCTTACAAAGGTTTGACTGATCCAGAGACTACTATCACCAACTTGGTTAGGAAGACAATCATACAACTCACGTTTACTCATACGACAAATAGACCTGTGTTTGGTTGCTGTGACAACACTCAAGAACGTCTTTTGCAGCTGTATCTCATGTTTTGGTGAACTATCATAGTCTATGATGTAATTTCTGGTTAGCTGTTCCTCTAATGGTGTCACTGATCTGGTTAACAGCACATATGATGACATCATGACCCCGTCACTTCCAGTTAACGGCACATCTGATGATATCCTTTCCAGTTAATAACTCATCAACTCAATAATGACCAAGTCATATTCCTCATTGGATATAACTCATTCCAATATTTAGTCATAGTCATATCATTATACAAGCCTACAAACCTTTGTTTTCATGTCAGTTAGATCAAATGAAACATTATGACTAGTTTTTCAAGTACAGAATGTGCAATGAATTTCATTGGGATATTTGTGCACATTTCATGTCATTCATAGAGGATACAAAACGACCGTCCATATAATACCATTTGTATTAAACGAGTTAATGATTTGGTATCATACGAGCGAAAGCAAGTTTGATACTAAATCTTTCACGAGTTTAATAGAAATGGTATTTCACGGAAGTGAGTTCAGTATTCTGTTTATTACTCTCCAACATAAATTGATAGAAACTGCCTACAGTGTGATGACTCTCAGCTTTCTGTGAGTCAAGCAAGGTCACATACCATTGTGACAGAGGTATTAGCATTGTGACGTCATAACTGTAAACCGTTATGACGTCATACGTCTAGCGGAATTACACAAGTGTAATATTGCCGTAAAAATATTAGACTGCAGTATCTTCCATGGGTGAGTAATAAAAGCCATTTTTATCCATATAAACTAAAAATAAACAGCAAGTATCATTAAAACTTGACCGAAATATACAACCTGAAATTCATGAATGTAAAACTAGGCATAAGGCAATGAAGCTCACCTGAAAGATTTGCAATATCAAATCAAGAAAGAGTTTGCTTTCAAACAAATCCTCAACAGATTGCAGAGATGGCATTTCAGGGAATGTTTTTATTGTGGGATATTGTTAGAGACGATTCCTTTCCACAAGAGTGGTATAAAATTTCTAAATGACGCATGCAGAAATGGACTGATGGATGAATATCAGACCTAAAGAACATTTCCAATATGGCTGCCATGTGCAATGTCTGCTCTAAACACTGTAAGCATCTTTGATGGAAAAAATGTTTTTGGGGTGATTGATGCAGTCACAACTTCATACACATTGTTGTTTCGGAAAAGACATCAAAATGGATGGACAGATGTTCAACCAACATATCATGACAAGTTTCAATCTAAACATAACATCATTTGAACATTGAGCAAGACCATACAGTGAACACATTACTACACATAACACAACAACATAACATGGCTATAAATGTTAGTGAGTGAGTGAGTTGAGTTTTATGACACTTTTAGCAATATTCCAGCAATATCATGGCAGGGGATCACCAGAAATGGGTTTCACACATTGTACCCATGTGGGGAATCGAACCCGGGGCTTTTGCGTGACCACTAGGCTACCCCACCGCCCTGTAAATGTTAGGCTAAATAAATACATTTCAGACACAGCGCTTAAGAGCTATCTGTTACCGATTACAAAAAGAGATACATTGATACTGATATATTGTAAACAAATAAACAAAACGTGTTATTTGAGGGTTGTGGAAACAATGACAGCAAAGCCATTGTGAGGTTATCAGATGGTTGTGGAAACAATGACAGCAAATCTATTGTGAGGTTATTTGAGGGTTGTGGAAACAATGACAGCAAATCTATTGTGAGGTTATTTGAGGGTTGTGGAAACAATGACAGCAAATCTATTGTGAGGTTATGGGATGATTGTGGAAACAATGACAGCAAATCTATTGTGAGGTTATTTGAGGGTTGTGGAAACAATGACAGCAAAGCCATTGTGAGGTTATCAGATGGTTGTGGAAACAATGACAGCAAATCTATTGTGAGGTTATTTGAGGGTTGTGGAAACAATGACAGCAAATCTATTGTGAGGTTATTTGAGGGTTGTGGAAACAATGACAGCAAATCTATTGTGAGGTTATGGGATGATTGTGGAAACAATGACAGCAAATCTATTGTGAGGTTATTTGAGGGTTGTGGAAACAATGACAGCAAAGCCATTGTGAGGTTATCAGATGGTTGTGGAAACAATGACAGCAAATCTATTGTGAGGTTATTTGAGGGTTGTGGAAACAATGACAGCAAAGCTATTGTGAGGTTATTGGATGATTGTCGAAACAATGACAGCAAACCCATTGTGAGGTTATGGGAAGACGGGAAACAATGACAGCAAATCTATTGTGAGCTTATTGGAGGGTTGAGAAAACAATGACAGCAAATCTATTGTGAGGTTATTTGAGGGTTGTGGAAACAATGACAGCAAACCCATTGTGAGATTATGGGAGGGTTGTGGAAACAATGACAGCAAATCTATTGTGAGCTTATTGGAGGGTTGAGAAAACAATGACAGCAAATCTATTGTGAGGTTATTTGAGGGTTGTGGAAACAATGACAGCAAAGCTATTGTGAGGTTATGGGAGGTTTGTGGAACAATGACAGCAAATCTATTGTGAGGTTATGGGATGATTGTGGAAACAATGACAGCAAATCTATTGTGAGGTTATGGGAGGTTTGTGGAAACAATTACAGCAAATCTATTGTGAGGTTATTTGAGGGTTGTGGAAACAATTACAGCAAAGCTATTGTGAGGTTATGGGATGATTGTCGAAACAATGACAGCAAACCCATTGTGAGGTTATGGGAGGGTTGTGGAAACAATGACAGCAAATCTATTGTGAGCTTATTGGAGGGTTGTGGAAACCATAGTACCATCGTTCATTGATATGGAGTCTCTCACCAAACCATAGTTAAGCAATATCAAGGCTTACTGAACTACACTTCGGTGATATCAAGTCTCCCAAAACCAGAGTTAAATGATATCAAGGCTTATTAAATAATTGTACAGTGATATCAAGGCTCATTGCATCATAGTTCAGTGATATCAAGCCATACTGACCCACTGTTCAGTGATATCAAGCCATACTGACCCACTGTTCAGTGACATCAAGGCTTACTGACCCACTGTTCAGTGATATCAAGCCATACTGACCCACTGTTCAGTGACATCAAGGCATACTGACCCACTGTTCAGTGACATCAAGGCTTACTGCACTGTTCAGTGATATCAAGGCTTACTGAACCCCCTTAGCACAAACTATATAGTAACTGTTGATCATAACTGTGCTAAAATCTCATAAAAATGGAGCGGCTTAGTGCAATTTATGTTCACATCTGGCAGAAAAGCAGAAATTTGGCACAGACATAGCCTAACACCCCATAAATAAATGTGATGTATAACTAGGTCCAATGACCACCCGATCCCATTAGTGTTCTCTTACGACAAGCATGGGTTGCTGAAGACCAATTCTAACCCGGATCGGTGACAAAACGCAGACTCAAACATATGATCACTGTGTCCTGGGCTTTGATGAACACAAGAGTTTATAGAGAAATCAAAGCTAAATTTCACACAGCTACAAATTATTATTGAATTTCTTAAACAGCGATTCATGTGCATAAGCATTTGAAGGAAGTGCATTGTAAGTGTGTGCTATCACTCGTTTGGTTACATCTAGGAAAACTTCACACACAAGACAATGAAGAATTATGTCTTCTAAGTATATATCCCTACCACATAAACATGATTGTCTGCCCTTTGACCACTCTTCTGAAAATACAGTTTGAAGTTCACATACAGATGACAGAGAAATAAACCAGTTTGTTTACATGCATGCACAAATAATGACAGTTATTTGTTAAATGATAAAGAGGGAGAATGAGCTACGCCCAAAGCCACTTTTAACAGTATTTCAGTTATAACATGGCTTGTCAGCTCAATATTTCAGTTATATCATGGCTTGTCAGCTCAATATTTCATATATATATAATGGCTTGTCAGCTCAATATTTCATATATATATAACGGCTTGTCAGCTCAATATTTCAGTTATATCACGGCTTGTCAGCTCTATATTTCAGTTACATCACGGCTATTCAGCTCAATATTTCAGTTATATCACAGCTTGTCAGCTCTATATATTTAAGTTACATCACGGCTATTCAGCTCAATATTTCAGTTATATCACGGCTTCTCAAAAGTGTGTTGAAAGCCTGAAGTCATAAAGGTGTCTGAGGTTTACCACTTTAGTGCTGACAAATAAGACACTGAGGTGAATTGGGAATCAAACCCATAATCAAAGGTTCCTGGTGTACCAAAGGGATGCAACTGTGCACAGCAAACAGTGGAGCACCCTGTATATCCAGATGCTCTCTGGACACCCAAAGTGACACAGGCCTTAGACATCATCGTACTGACAACCTGGAGTCACAAGTAAAGTGAATCTGGATCTTAAGTTCCTGGGACAGCCAAGGAAGACAACTCTTCAGTTAATTAGAGTACATTTACATTTATTATTATTGTAGCTCACCTTGGTATATTTGTTGTTGAGAAGGATCATCTTGGTGCTGGAGTTGCGGACATCGTACACTCGGGATACAGGGCTCTGCTTGGGCCAGGGGATGCCATTGAATGGAACCCTGGAATGAACATGCAATGCACATTTCAATGCAATGAACAATCATTGTTTTAATACAATGAATTTTGCCATAAATTTGAAAAATACTGGATTGTGATAGGTCAGTCACAGGTTTGACCGAACCAGCTGAACCACTCTGGAAGCTCATATCTGTGGACAGTTCTTTGTCAATATTATTGCAGGCATTTTGAAAATATGACAAGTACAATATTTGGTGATGAAATGAAGAAGTACACATGGCAATACATTTGGGTCAAAAAACAAGAAGGACGTCAATTAAAAGAGTGTATTTCAAGTTTTAGAGACAAAACAAGAGCTGGATATTGGGTGTTATTTTATATTCATCTGCAACACCAAATCTCAAGTGAAGCAGAATCATTTTAGAAAGTTGATAAGTTATTGGCTTAGGAACCTACCCATTTTTAATTTAATTTATGGGGTCAAAGTTTGCACAGGTTTGACCTCGTGACATACTGAGCATGGCTCTTCAGAAGAAGTACCGTGCTGGAAAACAGATCGACACTCTCAACTGCTTGCAAGCATAACCTACATTTCATGTCCAAGAAGATCAAACAACAGCATCTGGGAGATTATTTCTCAACCGTGTTGATACAGCCAAATTATCGAACAAAAATCCTTTTATTTTCTAAGACATTACAAAAACAAACATGCCAAAATATAAAAACCTTTCCAATCGACTGAATTTTTACCCCCATAAAACACTTCCGAAAGGTTGTGCGAACATGTTTTCCCACTCAGTGGTCAGATGGTTCTTTCCCATGAAGATACACCACGAACAGGTTCATAGATTTCCTCAATGAGTGCATGTATATTTCTCATTGATCCATGTAAAACTGCTTACATCAATAGGCTGATTGATCGTTGATTTCATCAAACACTCTCACTAATGTGTCCTGAGAACTTATGTCAGTCGATAACAAAAATCAATTTTATGAGGCGAAAGTCACTGAAATGAAACATAATTCTTCTGATGTAAATGCCATTCAATCAATTTTGGGTGTTCAAAGTAAAGAAAATATTGTTTGGATGCGGTTTGTTGTCACATGAAGAACTTTCATGAGGTTGTATAAATAACAATAGTTGAAAGGGGACACCAATGTTTATTTATGAAACAAAACATCTAAAATTATGGATTAAAGTATTAACCTTAAAAAGCACCTAATGGAAATTACCAACTTTAGTTAGTTAGTTAGTTTAGTTTATGCCAATTTTAGCAATATTCCAGCAATATCAAGGCCAAAAATGGGCTTCACACATTGTACCCATGTGGGGAATCAAAACTTCAGGTGGGATCAAGGAAAGCTTTAACCACTAGGCGACCCACCACCCCATGAACAACTTTAAGTATTTCCTTGTGTACAATAGACGTTTTTACCAAATAGATACACTGTATCATACATACATTGAATATCACAGACTTTAGTTCCAAAGTGAAAAACTACAATTGGTAAGTTGACACTGGAAATAGCAAATGAGAGTAAAACTATGACACCATTGAACAACCAATTATCAGGCACAACTGATTCCATTTGGTGCAACCCGTGAAGATCCGGGTTAGAATATTGGCCTTCAGTAACTCCAGCTTGTCGTAAGAGGCAACTAACGGGATCGGGTGGTCAGGCTCGCTGACTTGGTTGACACATGTCAGCGGTTCCCAATTGCGCAGATCGATGCTCATGTTGTTGATCACTGGATTGTCTGGTCCAGACTTGATTATTTACAGACCGCCACCATATAGCTGGAATATTGCTGAGTGCGGTGTAAAACTAAACTCACTCACTCACCCCTTTGGTGCAAAGGCAAAATAGCAGTGAAAACTAACTAATTTGTAGTTAATTTTAGAATAAAATTGTTCATTAAAACACATAGCTTTTTTGTTATTTGTTTTCACACCTAGTTCTTTAACTGTCTGATTCCTGGTTAATGTTTAGTTTCAACTTGGGAATCAACATGTAACATTACCATACCAGGAAATACTATTAAGATTGCAAGTCACATTGTCATTAAATGAAGAAGGAAAAGTTTTAGTTTCTTATATGTCTGAACTAAGTTTATTTTCTTCTTCTTGATCTCTCATGTCATGTATGATTTTAAAATGTGCCTCCATTGTCTATCTTCTAAGTGCCCAGGGCATTCAGTACAACTGATACGGTATTCACAGAGAAGTTCTGTCTTAAATAAAAAAATATATTGCAATAAAACTAAACAAAAATGGCAAAATAATCAATAATAACATTTTGTATGTGAACATAAATTACTTGGGTAATCAATATTTTTTGTTTACACGTCGGTCAGACAATGCTGTATCTGTTACTGCACAGTCTGCAATATTCATGCCATGTCTTAACAATCGAATCTTGGCCAGGGTGCCGTTGTACAAAGAGATCTTAGTACAAAGGTGATCGGAATCCCCATGCCTTATGACTTACGATAATCGTAGGATGTTTTGTACAAATGGCACCAAGGAAAATTGGTGAATGAAGGCAGTTTTATTTTCATTGTTAAATGCCACATTCAGTAATATTCTAGAAATATGATGGATTAGGTAATCGGAGCTCCCATACCTTATGACGTATGATTAGGCCTAGATAGCCATAGTTTGTTTCATACAAACGGCACCCAGGCAAATTGGTGAATGAAGGCAGTTGTATTTTTTATGTTCAACATTCATTAATATTCTAGATAATCGGAACTCCCATGCCTCATGACGCATGATAGCCGTAGTTTGCTTCATACAAACCGCACCCAGGCAAATTGGTGAATGAAGGCAGTTGTATTTATGTTCAACATTCAATAATATTCTAGAAATATGATGGGTTGTCTGGTCCAGACTCGATTACTTACAGACGGCCGCCATATAGCTGGAATATTGCTGAGTGCGGCATAAACCTAAACTCACTCACTCACTCTCTCAGAATGTTTGTCCTAGCTTCAGAGTCTCTCTCAAAAGGTGTGTCCTAGCTTCAGAGTCTCTCCCAAAAGGAGTGTCCTAGCTTCAGAGTCTCTCTCAGAGTGTTTGTCAAGAGCCTCTCTCAGAAAATTTGCCAAAAATTCATATTCTCTTTCTGAAAGTCAAATTGAAGCTCATGATCTCTTTGTGAATCTCTACTAGCCTGGACCTTGTTCCTCAAAGTGATCGTAGTGCTACGACTGTCGTAAGTCTATGTTAAAATATGGGAGTTATGATCGTCTTATGGTTACGATCGGAACGGGGCCGTGGACACGAAGCTTCAACGAGGAGGTTTTAAATTAGCCTTACAGTTTCCAGGTAAAGAGGGGTCTTTCTGGACCTATCTCCACGCTGAGCCCAAAAGATCTGTGAATGTACAAGAGGTTCATTTCTAGAAGCGTTTTCTGTTGAGTTGACCTTGACAACAACTGCCTGTTTGTTTATGAGGTTTGACAGTCTTGATGATGAAGCAATAGTGTATCACAACAAACAAAATATAGGTCAGGTGAAATATTGTCCCAAACTGAACAAACATGAGAAGAGTAATCACTATCATTCCAAGGTAAAGATGTTTGTTTAGTGCTCGTCAATCAAATGATCAATGTTTCAACAACATTGCAAACTGAGGCAGATGGTATGTTATTGAAGTTGCCATGACAACCATCCTACACGTAAATCTAAACCTCAACATTTAACCATTCTTCCACAATGAGAGTTTATCCTGACTTTTCATTTGTTTGACCTGGGTTTTAGATGAATTTCAGCAAATTATAGAATAATCCAACAACATTTACCAAAGCTCAGCCTACAACTATGACAATGGTGCTCACAGTCAACCTCCTTTTATCTATGCCAGAAAAACCAACACCTACATTATGTATGTGTTACATCATCATTTGCGTATTGACTCCATGAGGGAAACAACAAACATTCTTTCTTAATTGGGGTGGTGGGATAGGCTAGTGGTTAAAGCGTTTGCTCGCCATACCGAAGACTCGGGTTCGATTCCCCAAATGGGTACAATGTGTGAAGTCCATATCTGGTGTCCCTACCGTGATATTGCTGAAATATTGTTGAAACGACATCAAACTAAACATATTTACTCTTTCAGTCGTAAAGATATGTCTAATTGATGGACTCCATCAATCTCTAATTGAGATTTTGCAATTTATCAAAACTCACCCATACACTGCACTAATAGCAATTACTGTAAGTGCATTAATAACAAGTTGTAATTCAACCATTTTTTGGAAGTCTTCTGTAATACTGATGATATCATTTTCAAATACAAGTATTTCAACTAAATTATTTCAATGAATTATCAATTAGTTATTACCAAACAAAGCTATCTGCATCAATACCAAAACATTCATTAACATGCCCCTAGAATGTGTATTTTACTGGGATAAGAGTGTGTCAAAATCAAAGACACATCAAATATACAAAACCCTCATAAATATAAAATGGGTATAAAACCTATATTGATATCACCTAAAACATTATAGATTTGTTTATATGATATTTCCAGCATTACATGCTCGTGGAAATATCATCGTGTTAGGGAAAAAACATCAAAATTCATTACGGTATGTATTATGATCAACCCCTCAAAAATATATTTTCCTGAAAATTTTTACTGTATTAAAAAGGATGTGACATAGGTATTAACCTAATTAGAAAATATCTATTTCTTTTTCAAACATGTTTGTTTCACGAACTGAGAGTCATGCACAGCATGTAAGGAATATTAAATGTGTAATACAGATCTGTAAGAGAGACACACTGCAGACAAATACAGCATTAGAGGAACATTGTAGCCCTGAACCATGTAATTACTGAAGTCGGTTACCTGTATGGTGATAATCTTTTGGATGGCCTGTTCTCCATTTCCTATACTGGTACATCCATTTCGCAAAGCATGACTAGTGTATTGCTTGTCAAAACATTATTGATTGATTTACGAAGACCTCTCTGCCTGACTGATTGCATTATCCATCATCTAAATGATTGGAAACTGGGATGGAATCGGTAGTTTACACTCCCTGGAAATAGGTAACCAGGGGAGGGTCCATTCAGAGTTCAGGGGTATCAGTATGATGTAAAGTGATAGTTAGACTAATGCTTCGTCTCTGAATATATATAATTTTTGATAGAAACAACTCCTTTTAAATTGAAAAGGAGCCTCAGAGAAAGGATTGAATGATTGATTGATTGTTGTTTAACGCCGCACTCGACAATATTCCAGCTATGTGGCTGCGGTCCATATATAATCAAGTCTGGACCAAACAATCCAGTGATCAACAGCATGAGCATCGATTGACGCAATTGGGATACAATGACGTGTCAACCAAGTCAGCAAGTGACTACCCAATCCCATTAGTCGCCTCAACGGCAAGAATGGGTTACTGAAGATCAATTCTAACCTGGATTCACATGTTCCTATCAATTAACACCAACATCCAACACTTCGGCCGACATTCATCAAACAGAATACTTCCCTCCTGGTCAGGGCCAGATATTGATGAGGATGGACAGAGCTGCATCAGTCAACATTGACCATATTTGTAGATGTGAACTTCCTGGCTAGTTCGTGAGAAACTATCAGAATAGGAGAGTACAGGGACGTATTGATCTGCATGTTCAGGGATCGCTAAGATACTCCACATCCAGCTATATCGTCAAACACAATCCAATAATCTATCCAGAAATCCTAGCCCATTAACAGATTTTTTACTCTGATATGAAACCTCCCAGCAATGAAGATCTGAGACCAGCTCCATAGGAGTCTGTGTCAGTTCAACTCAAGTTAACATCTAATAGCTAAATTCTAGATACATAAACATAGGCTTCTTCTATGACCTCAGAGTCTCGATAGTAAGGAAAGATATCAAGGGGAAGTAACTCGGTGCATATACTGTGGTTTCAGCAGTACGAACGTTTTTTTAAAAAAAACAAAGTGTTCGTATTAACGAGGTCTGACTGTACATGCAAGTGAAGCATTCAGGCATAGCCAATTTCTGGAAGTCAAAACTGAATATAATCAGCAAGTTCTGAATGCAAAAAATAAAACTGAGCTATGAGAATATTGTGGATATTTTATACATGAAAGTTTACTCTATGTTCCATTTCTGGGGACGTGTGATCACATCTTCACACACATAAATGTTTGAAATTGACAAGGAATCTTTGCACATATTTAGGTATGAGTGAGTGAGTATTGTTTTACCCCGCTTTTAGCAATATTCCAGCAATATCATGGCGGTGGACACCAGAAATGGGCTTCACACATTGTACCCAAATGGGGAAACGAACCCAGGTCTTCAGTGTGAAGAGCGAACGCTTTAACCACTAGGCTACCCTACCGGCCCCTATTTAGGTATGATAAAGCCAGGGTAACAATATTCTGATCCAAAACATGACCTTCGATTAAAAACACAATGATGCTCAGTGAAGTGTTTTTATCAAGCAACTTCACAAACTTACTGAGCACTAATTAAACCACACAGTCATCAATGGAGGCTTCTCAATACCTACTTAGGGTAAAATTGGTGGTCCCGCTTGAACATTTTAGAAATCAATGGAAATATTTTGGGACACAATTTGCTAATGACAACCAGAAAACATTAAACATGTAACTGCTATTATTTTTCAAATGTTCCTGTGTCAATGAGTGCGCCACAAGGACGGAGAAAGGACAGAGTGTTGGGCAAGAGGAATCGTTATAAGAATGTCAGTGATCACAGCACATGACAAGGGCAGGGTTCTAAGTTAACTTTTACCTATGTAATTCTTCAACTCTTCAAGTCTAGTTCTAATTTGCATGAACATATCTAAAAACTTTCATTACAATATCTAAAAGCTTTTCTCACGTTTATAAATTATGCTGATCCTGTGAGCGTAATAGGCCATTATCCCATCTTGTCATGTCATGGCCTACTGAGCAGGAATCTTAACGTCGATATTAACTCACAAACGCCTACTCCAAGGTCAAGGCCTGTGTACCATTCCTTTTCACAACTACTAAATTGTTTAAAGTTCAAATGTAATCATTTTCCTTCTGCCTATTCAATTCACTCCCAATTCATACAAAATCAAACATGCCAGTCCTCATGTCCTTTTGTAGGACGTCCTACACCCCGAGCTCTATCAAAGCAACTGTACATAGACCATGCAATAGTAAATAGCTTCAATGACATACAGTTGTATACACAGCTAAGTCTTTTTGACATTTTATTTGTTAAGAATACAGCTTTAGAACTGTTCTGAATAGACTGTCTGTACAGGGCTCTCCAAATCTTGCTGACACCCTGATGAAATAACTATCAAGTTTAATCGATTGTATAAACATTCATGATGTGTCTTGGATCTATTTCAAAGTAGAACCCTGTGGACATAAGGATCATGTTACTTCCAAAACTTAATAGAAAGCTTCGGAACGAGCCATGAAACCGGCAATTATCGTCACCATGGTAACAAGAATTGTTTTGATAATTGATAATCATTTGTACGTCACTTGAAATAATTCCGGTAACTGGCCATTCCATCGATCAGAATGGACATGGAAGTTGTCTTTGAGGATTAGCACCCCTTGGTGTCTGGAGATTTGCCACAAATAATGGATGGGAATAGATTATTGGTTCGTTTATCTTTGTGGTCATTTCTGGAGAATTTAAGTGGCTTGTCTCCTTATTCTATCAATTTACAGAGTGTCCAAGGTCTTGGAGAGACATTTACTGACAAAGTGTTTACTGATATAATTTTTTCAAATGGAAAAAATAAGAAGACAAATTTGAAATTGAATCTTTCCTTCACATGTTCAGGAATACTTAGAAATTGGTTTGATTTGGTTCCTGTTTGTTTGTTTTTTAAGTATTTTATTCTTAGATCAACACAGTGAATAGTGAAGACGGTTTTAATAAACTATGTCACTGATACATATACTGATTGAATGTGGGGAATCAAACCAGTATCTTTGACGTCACAATACAATGCTTTGACCACTGACCTACCCCTCTCCCCAACAGATGTAAACAAAATAAAGAGAGAGAGATACATGAGGGTATATGTGGAGGATCAAAACCGAGGAGGAGGTTTTGATCCAACTTATGAACTGACCAAAGATATACTTTAGATATAATTTAAATATTTGTTATTTACTATTGAAATCAACTGGGATGTGACTGGCAGCTAATACCTTGCCTTGCATGCACAATGCATGTGCACTGCATGCGCTACCCATCTTATGAGAAACACAAGGTCCATACTGACAAACAATCTCATTCTTCACAGCGATCCTTCGTAGCCTAGAGGATAAAACCGCCAAGCTGCTCAAGGAAGGGTTGCGGGTTCGAAACCAGGTATCTGCACAATATATAGGATGTTTTCAATAATGTGATATTTTACAATCAAATTCAAAACTTGTACAAGTAAAATAATTCAAAGTGAAGGGCTATTCCTCAGAAAATCCCTGGACCCAAGCAGTTCTGTAGAAAATCCCTCGGATTTCTTGGAGAATGCCCGCAAAACTGCCTGTAGAGGTTTACTCTGTAAAAAGAGAACCTGGCAAACAATAGACTGAAGTCACTGGAGGTTTATATATGAATTGTAAGTCCAGATTTATTGTAGAGAAAAGATCCTGGAACAGGTTGTCAAAAGCTGTAGAGATGAAGAAATAATTACTATTCTAAGGTAGTTGACTGTGACACAAACACTTACACTAGCACAAGACTATAAATTCTACGTAGATACTCTACGTTCTACTCCACAACTCATAACACCAAACTGTTATTTAACAAAATCAAGCATGTATTATGCACTCTTCAATGATGAGTGATATTAATAGCCGATTCGAACATAATGTTCTCTTCTTAGCAACATCTGAAACATGTACCACACTTTCTTGCATATGATTGTACATCTGTCTCTATATTACCGGTAAGCACAGCACATGTTAACTAAATCAAGTATGTATTCTGGGCGGGGCCTTTATACTGTAATACAGAAATCTGACTCTTTATGACCATTTTTTTTGTTAATAAGTTAGTTTTAGTTTAACTCAGCAATGTTCCAGCTATATGATGTCAGTCTGTAAATAATCGAGTCTGTACCAGACAACCAGACCTATAACCCCTCGACCACTTTGACACCATAGCATTAGAAAATATCATTCATGATTGACTGTAGAAGCATAGAGTGAGTTTGATTTTACGCCGGTTTTACCAATATTCCAGCAATATCACAGCAGGGGACACCAGAAATGGGCTTCACACATTGTAACCATGAGGGGAATTGAACCTGGGTCTTCAGCGTGACGACCGTTTTAATTTCCACTAGGCTACCCCACAGCCCCGACAACAACATGGCCTGCATACTGATGAGTATTTCACAATATAACAAACATGAAAGTTCTTAAAAAAACTTAAACTCTCTCTGATGATATTACTACCCAAGTACAAATATTTGCCATGACATAGCAGATCATGATTATATTCATTCTCAGGGTAGAAGCTCTTAACTCCTGTCAATACCGTAATGAATACACACACTGGGATCGCCAGCCTTTTGAAAGTGAAATCAGGCTTGTTACTAGTCATCGCCATGGCGACTATCAACCAGCACCAGTACACTGTAGGGAGTTGATTTAGAAGTAGTTTAATTACTCAGTGACGTTACTATTTTACAAAAATCCTTATCTGCTTTCAAACAGTCAGCAAAGCTACAGTTGTGTTTCAGTGGCCTGGACTAAGTCTGATTACAACAACCAGAAAATGTCCTGTGACCACAGCACTGTGAACAGTGAGGCCATGCTGGTAGCAACTGAAGGGAAAATCTCTTCTCACGTTTTTAACAAGCCTTGCTCAAAGGCTGTACTGAATGCTAAGGCCCATAGATGTCAAGTGAGTGAGTGAGTGAGTTAGAGAGAAAGAGAGTGAGTGAGTGAGTGTGAGAGAGAGTGAGTGAGTGAGTGTGAAAGAGAGTGAGTGAGTGAGCAAGTGAGTGAGTGAGTGAGTGAGTGAAGTTTTAAGTCACTTTTAGCAATATTCCATCAATATCACGGTGAGGAACACCAGAAATGGGCTTCACATATTGTATCCATGTGGGGAATCGAACCCAGGCCTTCAGCATGACGAGAGATTATGCTTGAACCACTAGGCTACCCTCCCTCCCCCGGATGTATCGTAATTCTATCCTTCAAAGAGGCAAGTCTAGATAAGCAGACAGTACAATATGGATGACAGGCTATTATTATTTTTTTTTAATAGAAATTTTCATTTAAACTATTAAATATTACCTTAAGACTTGTGCAAGTCTAGTAACTTTATAACCAACGACTTGCATGCCATTATTGAATAATCTTCATACACGGTCTGGGATCATGGGTAGCCTCATGGTTAAAGCATTTTCACTCATCACGCTGAAGACCTGGTTTCGATTGCCCACATGGGTCGATGTGTGGAGCATCTTGATATTGCCAGAATTTTGCTAAAAGTGCATAAAACAATACTCACTCACTCATTCATACATGGTCACACACATTGGTATCAAACACAAATAACTGAAATAACAACAATCATTATTTCATGTGATATTAAAAGGGTAAAATAACACAATCGCTCTTTATGAATTTAAATTTTACAAAAAAAATGAATATTTTTTACCTTGCATAGCCCTTGCTTTTTATAAAAGAGAACTTCACTCATTTCATGATGGACAAATATGATTGAATTATAGTACAAACATCAATAAATAACAACATTGAGTATTATAAGATGAAATCATCGTTTGATAAAATTATCAGAAAAATAGGATATTTTTCATATTGAAATATTATGTTTAAAACATTCAAGGGGAATGTTCAGTTGTCCACAACAACATGAGATCTATCTCACTCACTTAGTGAGTCTGAGTGAGTGAGTTTAGTTTTACGCCGCTGTTAGCAATATTCCAGCAATATCACAGTGAGGGACACCAGAAATGGCTTCACACATTGTACCCATGTGGGGAATTGAACCTGACTCTTCTTGGTGACAAACGAACGCTGTAAGCACTATGCTACCCACCCACCCCTATATTCAATATAGTCAACATGCAACAAACAGCATTATTCACACACAGCAATAACTTAAAATGTCACTCTACAACTTCTGTCATTACTGTCTACCTGTTCAATACACCATACCAATATCCCCTGCACTAAGATAATTGACAAAGTGGGTTGATTATTCAAACCATACACAAGTTAAATTTGTCTTCCAAGATGAAGCAGATGTGACTAAACTTAGTTCCAACATCAATGAAATCACAAAAACATTTCACAATAGTTACTGAACAATAATATTCCGTTGTTAGGCGTCATGTATAAAGATTGTTTGAAGGCAGAAATCAGTTTGTATGAACTAAAGGTGTGAAGTCAGATTATGAGCTCACAAGATCAATGAATAATTAACAAGTTATGTAAGCACACAGCTTCGAGGTTTACAATCACAGAGTTAATACAATGGAGCCAATTATTCAGCTGGAAGTAACAAACTCTGTAACATGTGCCAGACTGCACTCAGAAATAGCTAGAATTTGTAACTGCTGCTTATCTTACAAGAGAGGTTGGGTGAGGTGAAATTGGTTTTATGCTGCTTTTAGCAATATTCCAGCAATATCACTGTGGGGACAGAAATGGTCTTCACACATTGTACAAGTACCATTTTAACGCTCTTTTGGTATGGGTAATTGAACAAAGGTAGTCTTACAAGAGAGAGTGGTGTTGTACTGTTTTTAGCAATATTCCAGCAATATCATGGCGGGGCTCAATGTACTCGGTTATTCCACTGCAGCTTCCTAAAAAAGGCCTCCTGTTCTTCAATTCAGCATTGCATTGGAAGCTGGCAAGAATTCTTGTCAGAGAGAGATTCCCTCTGTTCTTGGCAAGTTGATAACATGCAGGTCAGGTCATAAAAGGCCTCTCATTGTCTCATGCAGCTCTTTTTGACATACATTCTGCCTTCTAGAAACTGTCTTGTCGTTTAGAGGCGACTAACGGGATCGGGTGGTCAGGCTCGCTGACTTAGTTGACACATGTCATCAGTTCCCAATTGCGCAGATCGATGATCATGCTGTTGATCACTGGATTGTCTGGTCCAGATTCATTTATTTACAGACTGCCGCCATATATGGAATACTGTTGAGTGTGGCGTAAAAGTAACTTACTCACTCACTCCTGCAGCTCTTTTTTTACATATATTCTGCCTTCTAGAAACTGTCATATCATGGAACCTCTTGAACAAGCCCATCTGCCAGGTAGGAAAACAATGCAATCTGGGCCCCATTCCACAAAGCGATCGTAGCGCTACGACAGTCGTAACTCTAAGTTAAAGTATGTGAGTTACGATCACCTTAGAGCTACGATCACTTTGTGGGCACCATTTCACAAAGCTCTCTTACTCGTAGCATTAAGGGTATGGTATCTCCCACATTTCAACATAGATTTACAATTGTTGTAGCGCTAAGATCGCTTTGCAGAATGGGGTCCAAAGATTGTAAGTCTGATTAGATTCACACTCCTGTTGCTGTGTGATCTTAGTACAAAGGGATCTTAGCCCTAAGGTGATTGCAACTCCTATACTTTAATATGGACTTATGATCATAGACACTGAGATGTTTTTGCACCAGTCGCCAGTTAACACACTTGACATTTGACTTCCGGTCTAATCATTTGCAGCCAAACACAATCACTACAAACGTACTCACAGCAATCTCCACTGACACATATTATCAACATTGAGTAATGCTTGATTAAATATAAAGATTAATCTTTTGTTAAACCTCCGAGTTGGTGGAAAACGCTCCAGATAATGCTTCAACCACTGAGTATCGCGTTATCATTACATCCACTGCTGGTAGTAAAAAATATCGAACTATCTCTGTTTGTAAGCCGAAGACCTGACATCATTAAAAAAGAACACCACTTCCACGCCATTTCAGGTAACTTCCAAGTAGAATATGTTCGTGTGACTGTTTGTGTCAGTCACATACACACAATGAAAATACACCTTTATGTTACCCGACCGACCCTTGAATTCTGGTGCCGACCCAATTATTTTTTATGAGGTATGAATAAAATAAGCTTTCAGATACCATTGTTTTTTCCCGGCACCAAAGGACATTGGTCATTCTGATAGAGAAAGTCAACATGATGGCCGCAAGCTTGATTGAATAAACAATTACACATTGATAAATGTGTTATTAGTTCGTACTTTACTTCTAAAAAAAATGTAAAACAAAAATTCCTTCTGACCTACCTACCCTAAATTTTAAAGAGGTGTAATCGGATAGTGTTGGGAATTGGTTAATATCTCATAATTGATGATTGGTTCATTACAACCGATCAATCATCGAAAATAATTGGTTAGGCCAGACCAATTTCAATTCTTGTTTTACGGATCTGCTGGTTGTATTTTTTCAAGAATAAGTAAAAAAATAAAAATCAATTTTCCCCACTCAAAATATAAAATCCTCATGTTTTTATTGGCCAAAAATGTAAACTTACAAAAAAATATTTTTTATTGTTTTTTGGTTCATATACACTTCATAAATTGCCAAAAATTAAATATTTTTAGTATTTAAAAAGAATATTACTTTGACTGGTGACTTTGTTTTATATTTAGGTGCGCCTTTGTGGAATAAGTGTGTCCATATCTTTTGATGATCCAATTAAACTTAAAACATCACAACAGTTATATCATTTCAATTTATTGTTTAATCAATCAGTGAACATCATGTGAACCTGTAAACTAGAGAGATGGATTTCTTTGAACACTATCATGACTGCAAGAACAGTTCAGTTTCACTTGTCCTGGACTCAAAATCTACCGGTAACCCACAAACTAACTTATCATCCAAAAAGGGACTTCCATTAATGCGCACTGGCATTAAAATGGACACGCCCATGTTAAGTTGTTAGATTGAGAGTATCACCAATAAACAGTTGGATGGGGTTGAACAATAGGTTTTCAGTCATTTGAGTTGGTCAGATTTGCATTAAATGAATCATGGAGGGTATCATTAATAACATTTTGGTCATGCCGTCAGTGCACATTGAAAATATTTCATCCGTGCCATTTCAATATTGACCATGCCATGGCACGCAAGTTAAGTTCTATTTTGATCTCTGTACTGCTTTCTTGATGCCTGCCTTCAGTGTGTAAGGAAACATCTGTGAGTGTCAGAAGGTGAAAAAAAACTACTTTGGGTAATTACAGTGTTGTTATACTACTGAGTCACAAAATGTCTTCTTGCATGTTGTTTTGTTTGTTGTTTGTTGTTAACCAGCACTCAGCAATATTCCAGCTATATGGCGGCGGTCTGTAAATAATCGAGCCTGGATCAAACAATCCAGTGATCTACAGCATGAACATCGATCTACGCAATTATGGTAGGTCAACCAAGTCAGCGAGCCTCACCACCCGATCCCATTAGTCGCCTCTTACGACAGGCATGGGTTGGTGAAGACCAATTTCTACCCCAGATCTTCATGGGTTCTTGCATATTGTACACAAACAACTTAGGATTTGGTTTGCATGTTTTACACAAATGCGCTAATTATTTGGAGATCAAACTCTACCATGAATGAAAACTGATTCTGTCAATGTATGTAAGTTGGTGATCACTGAGTCAACCTCGAACAATATTGGTCAGAGCAACACCTCAATCATAGAACTTATATGACCTTTCAGTTTTCAATTAATAAGTTCAGTATTATCACAAATATATGCTCAGCACCCATTCACATTATATCCTTTCTCTGTCTATTACTATGATTACACATAATATCAAATTTCAAAGATCATATAGAATTATCTCAAAATTGTCAATAAACAAAAAAGACTAACAAATATTGACCATTTTCCAAAGGATCACTTACATCATTGTAAAAAAACTCGTAAATTCACGTACAGATGAACACCGATATGGTTTAAGCCAAAGTGTCCTTAAATAAGACCAGCTACCCACACCATGATCAATCACTGTTCTGTGATTGATATCGACAAGGTGAAATTGACGCTAGGAAATTGGAAGTGACGGCATATTTTGCTGGCAAATAATTTTCTAGTATTTTCCCACCTTGGCAGATTGATTGTATAATTGCATGAAATCGAACAGGGGCAATAACTTTGTTTGACATGGGTATCGATCAATTTGCCAGAGAAATTACACAGTGACCATAATTATCGACAGATTCCTTCGTTTCCGCAATCAAACCAATTCTCCCGCTAACAATCCCATTGTTGAGTACCTGACTGCCAGCAGAATAACCCGGCTCACTTTTCATTGTATTTGAGCACAAAAAATCTAAATGGCAATCCATTGACAGAGTCCATTCCAGTGTTTTATTTGATTGAAACACTACGCCGCCTCAAGTTGACTATTAACAAAAAAATAATTTCCTGTGGATTGTATTCGTTTACTCATGCATCATTTGGGCTTGCACTCTTAACTAGTTTTACTACAATGAATGAATTCACCTGATATTTTTATAAACTCTATTCAATAGCTGATAAATAAATGAAATCAGATGCAAAAAGTGGAAAAGATTTGTCCCAATAGTTTTTTGATTAATTCAATGAATAATTAACCTGATTTTCTTTATAAACTCTATTCAAGAGGTGATAAATAAATGAAATCAGATGCAAAAGTGTAAAAGATTTCTCCTAATAGTTGTGGTTTCAGTGAAAGAGTTAATCTGATTTTTTTTGCTTTATATTTCAGTTGGGAAAAGGATAGATTTTTCCAAATAGTTCTCATTCAAAGAATGAATGAACCTTGAATTTTTTTACAACTACGTACAACATTTGATGAATGAATGAAATGAGATGAACATCGATTTGTCTTGACTGTGTTAATTCAACTCACAATACATCCCGGATATGATAATTCAGCCAACAGAGTAAACTGATTTGGCAAACTCCATTAACAGTTAAATAGTGAATGGAAGGATGGAAACATATAAACCAGATTGAACCAGTTCAATGTCCTCAAATCATAGCCTTAACTTATTAATATCACAGCAGAATTTATGTTACTATTACATTTATAATTGCCCAGTGTCTGTTGTAAAAACAACTGACTTATTTTTATTATACAATTTTAATCTAAAATCAGATTAAATGTTCTGCTCTGGAGACAAAATTAGTGGAAAGAAACCCATATTTGAAAAAAAAGGTGTCATTTTGGTGAATAAAAATATAATAATTTCCAAATCCGATATCATTTAACATGTGAAAATATGACCTCATGCAAAATACATATGACTTCCCCTGAAGCACAGCTTGAGTTATCTTGGGAAACCATTTACAGCCAACTTAATGAGTCTTCTTATCAAGTATCACACATTCCGACAAGCCTGTTTATTGATGGAATGCGATAATCGGGTAGAGATTAGCCTTGTTAATCCAGGCGGTAGCCCAACCGTGACAGTGTACTGGATACCATTTCAGTCCATTCCACAATCAGCGTGATGTACTCCAACAACCAGCAAGGTATACTGAACGTCACCTCAGTCTGCTCCAACAACCAGCATGGTGTATTGAACACCATCTCAGTCTGCTCCTACAACCAGCAAGGTGTACTGAACACCACCTCAGTCTGCTCCTACAACCAGCAAGGTATACTGAACACCAACTCAGTCTCGGTCTGCTCCTACAACCAGCATGGTGTACTGAACACCACCTCAGTCTGCTCCTACAACCAGCAAGGTGTACTGAACACCACCTCAGTCTGCTCCTACAACCAGCAAGGTGTACTGAACACCACCTCAGTCTGCTCCTACAACCAGCAAGGTGTACTGAACACCACCTCAGTCTGCTCCTACAACCAGCAAGGTGTACTGAACACCACCTCAGTCTGCTCCTACAACCAGCAAGGTGTACTGAACACCACCTCAGTCTGCTCCTACAACCAGCATGGCATACTGAACACCACTTCTCGGGTCTGCTCCTACAACCAGCAAGGTGTACTGGAGTCTATCTCAGTCTGCTCCTACAACCAGCATGGTGTATTGAACACCATCTCAGTCTGCTCCTACAACCAGCAAGGTGTACTGAACACCACCTCAGTCTGCTCCTACAACCAGCAAGGTGTACTGAACACCATCTCAGTCTGCTCCTACAACCAGCATGGTGTACTGAACACCATCTCAGTCTGCTCCTACAACCAGCATGGTGTACTGAACACCACCTCAGTCTGCTCCTACAACCAGCATGGTGTACTGAACACCACCTCAGTCTGCTCCTACAACCAGCATGGTATACTGAACACCATCTCAGTCTGCTCCTACAACCAGCAAGGTGTACTGAACACCACCTCAGTCTGCACCTACAACCAGCATGGCATATTGAACACCACCTCAGTCTGCTCCTACAACCAGCAAGGTGTACTGAACACCACCACCTCAGTCTGCTCCTACAACCAGCATGGTGTACTGAACATCACTACCTCAGTCTGCTCCTACAACCAGCAAGGTGTACTGAACACCACCTAGTCTGAACACCACCTCAGTCTGCTCCTACAACCAGCATGGTGTACTGAACACCACCTCAGTCTGCTCCAACAACCAGCAAGGTGTACTGAACACCACCTCAGTCTGCAACCAAGGTGTATTGAACACCACCTCAGTCTGCTCCTACAACCAGCAAGGTGTACTGAACACCACCTCAGTCTGTACAACCAGCTGGCTGAACACCACCTCCTACAACCAGCAAGGTGTACTGAACACCACCTCAGTCTGCTCCTACAACCAGCTACAACCAGCAAGGTGCTACAACCACCACTGAACACCACCTCAGTCTGCTCCTACAACCAGCATGGCATACTGAACACCACCTCGGTCTGCTCCTACAACCAGCAAGGCATACTGAACACCACCTCAGTCTGCTCCTACAACCAGCATGGTGTACTGAACACCACCTCAGTCTGCTCCTACAACCAGCAAGGTGTACTGAACACCACCTCAGTCTGCACCTACAACCAGCAAGGTGTACTGAACACCACCTCAGTCTGCTCCTACAACCAGCAAGGTGTACTGAACACCACCTCGGTCTGCTCCTACAACCAGCAAGGTGTACTGAACACCACCTCAGTCTGCTCCTACAACCAGCAAGGTCTACTGAACGTCAACTCAGTCTGCTCCTACAATCAGCATGGTGTACTGAACACCACCTCAGTCTCCTCCTACAACCAGCAAGGTATACTGAACATCACCTCAGTCTGCTCCTACAACCAGCATGGTGTACTGAACACCACCTCAGTCTCCTCCTACAACCAGCAAGGTATACTGAACATCACCTCAGTCTGCTCCTACAACCAGCATGGTGTACTGAACACCACCTCAGTCTCCTCCTACAACCAGCAAGGTGTACTGAACACCACCTCAGTCTGCTCCTACAACCAGCAAGGTGTACTTAACACCACCTCAGTCTGCTCCTACAACCAGCAAGGTGTACTTAACACCACCTCAGTCTGCTCCTACAACCAGCAAGGTGTACTGGAGTCTATCTCAGTCTACTACTATAAGGTGTACTAGCCATATTTACCAAATCCTTATATATATGACATGTAGATTTATTTGGCAAAACATCACTGTTCAAACAACAATTTTCACTACAATATACTTAAAACACATAAAAAAGTATTTGTGTTAGAATTAAACTAAGGGTTGCCCTGAGGTCACTCAGGTATTTTGTGGCATTATTTGAATGTAAGGACCACCATGTTGGTTTGGAACGCCACAACAAGGACCTCGTCCCATTACCTTCCTAATCACAAGGGGCGGTGGAGTAGCCAAGTGGTTAAAGCGTTTGCACATCATGTAGAAGTCTCGGGTTCAATTTCCCACATGGCTACAATGTGTGAAGCCCATTTCTGGTGCACCCAACAGTGATATTGCTGGAATATTGCTAAAAGCGTCGTAAACCTAAAATCACTCACTCACTCCTTATAACAACCTCAAGTTATGTGCGGCCTTCCTTCAAAAACTGAATTTATGCAGGGGTGGAAATAAGTTTAAAATTGCTAGTGTACACCGGTACAGTGGCACATGTAAAGTCACTTGCCCTGATTATTTTCCCACTATACCAACCGTTTTCTTGCTGATTTTTTAAATAAACAACATAATAAACATTGGAAAGTCAACTGGACACCGGTACAGTGTGATACACAAATTTGCTTGCCCGACAGAAAAAAACACTGGACTCGGACGTCGGGCAATTGGTTATTTCCACCCCTGTTATGTAAGTCTCATATCCAACATTGTATGTAGGTTATCTGGGTTCAAAGACAAGTCACTGAACTAACATTTACATTACCTCATCTATCAACTTTGAATGTTTCGAGGGGGAGAGTCAACTGACACAGTCGAGGTTGTAGTTTGAACAAGTGCCCTCCTACGTTGTTGCGTACAGCGGAGCCATGAGTACCATCCTACCACGGAGACTTGGATTAGAAAATGTCACCAGCACTCTGCTGATTGTTGTACGAGACAAGATCTTGTATTAGCACCATGACTTGGTTGATTACGTTTAATCGTATCCGGTCAGCACAAGTAGCTGGTTGTAATAAACCCCGGGATTGTCTGATCAGACTCAGTTATTTATAAGTTGCCATGATATGGGGGGAATATTGAGACAAAATCCACCAAGACAAGTACCTTGGGTAACCTTGATAAACTTGACCATGTGCACTTTCACCTGTACCCTCATTCGTAGCTTCAGACCCGTGAAGATTGGGGTTACAATTGGTCTTCAGTGAGTGAGTGAGTGAGTTAATATTTAACATCACATCGGCAATATGGTCTTCAGTAACCCATGCTTGTCGTTAAGAGGCAACTAACATGATCGGGTGGTCAGGCTCGCTGACTTGGCTGACACATGTCATCGTATCCCAACTGCATAGATAGATGCTCATGATGTTGATCACTGGATTGTCTGGTCCAGACTCGATTATTTACAGACGGCCGCCATATAGCTGGAATATTGCTGAGTGCGGCGTTAAACAACAACCAACCAATCTTGTAGCTTCTCATTGCAATATGGCTGAAATATTGCTCACTCACTCACTGTCTTGTAGCCAAGATGAGTCATAATATTGTGTGTTGCTATGCAAGATAATATTTACACCTCTTAAAATATGAATACACAAAGCCATTTAGAAAGTGGTCAGACATAAATTATGTTATACTTGGGATTACACTTTCCCAGTAAAGTACTGATATTAAACCTTTTAGGTTTAGTCCCATACGGGCTTTGAACCCACACTATCAAAGTAAGGCACCTAGTCCCCAGCACACAAAACACACAAACATATGTTACCTCTTAAAACAGTGTTTCATATATGTCACAGTGAGTGAGTGAGTATGGTCTTACGCCACTTTCAGCAATATTCCAGCAATATCACAGCGGGGAACACCAGAAATGGGCTTCGCACCCATGTGGGGCTTCAAACCCGGGTCTTTGGCATGACGAGCTAACACTTTAACCACTAGGCTACCCCACCACCCATATGTCACAGTGTATCAGCTTAATTATCCCACGATCAGGAGATCCTGATACAGCTAAGGGGAGCAACTCTCTTCACAGTGAATTGTGACTCAAATGAAGGACTGAGCATTGCCATTATGAAAAAATATCCATGTTGGGGACAAACTCGCCAATCACATCAGTTTACAGATAAAATCAAATTAGATAAAGAAAATAAAATTCTCCCTCCCAACCCATGTCACATTGAACAAAATGAAATATGACTCATAATGCTTCTGTTATTAATAAGTTTAATACTAGTCAACCTCAATATTTGATAGCACATACATGCACCATGTGACGTCGATGATAATAAAAAAAATGGAAGTGACAGCTTCATTACGTACCAATATCCAAGGTTTGTATCATTAACGACCAGCCTGTGTATAACAAATATATCTATAGGGAAGAAATATCATCCTGGAATATATACGAATCAAAATGCCAAGTGGATATCTTGGAAACCATTATCAAGGAAGCCATTCTTACACAAACACCACATATTTTATCAAAATGGCAGGTTATCTGGGATATTGCGTTTCAGTCATAATGTTATATGTTGTACATAAATATAGTTTCTTAATGATAGTTCACATTATATTGCACAATTAAGCATAATGCAACTCTCCCTCTTGGGGACAGAGCTTTATTGGGATAATTTTTACTTGATCGAAAGCTACATTTTGATCCTTTCCGGGGAAGGTTTTTAATTTGTTTTTTTCTGCGTTAGTGCTCACAGTAACATGTTTCAATCTAAATGATAAAATAATCAAAACTAATTATGCACATCCTACTTAATACACTTCCAAGTTTTAAAAAATTGCATGTGTACTGTCTTAATATAATAATATATAAATTATCATGCATTTGTAGAGCATCACGTCAAGATGCTCGGTGACGCAAAGGACAAATTATGTTCAAAGCTGACTGACTGACTGAGTTTAGTTTTACGCCGCTTTTAGCAATCTTCCAGCAATATCATGGCGGGGGACACCAGAAATGGGCTTCACACATTGTACCCATGTGGGGATTCGAACCCAGGCCTTCGGCGTGACGAGCGAACACTTTAACCACTAGGCTACCCCACCGACCAAGACATGATTAGATTAGTCCAGTGAGGCATTAGAAGGTTAACATATGACCATTCCACCGGTTACCACTTACCCATTAACTGGGTAAACAAAGGCACTTTTGAACAAACTCACTTGCCTATTTAGGTGAGACCATGTGTCTCACATGTGTTTCATTGTGGGGCAGGACTCAACTCCTAGAAACTCTCAGGAGTCAATTTGCCAGACATGTTCACCCATTCAAGGACTCTTCATGATCAACATTGCTTAACTAAAATGATTTGTGATCTGGACACAAGATCACTCCCCATCATAAAGGAAATACAAATTGACAATAACTCAAGCCTGTTTTTCATCCCTGTACCTTGAATTCTGTACAAGAAAGTCAGCAAATATCTGTTTTAAAAAGAAAATGACATTAGTTAACATATTTTTGGGGGGCACAATATCAACATATTTCTTACCGGGTAAATCGCCTGTCTATATCTGATGGGGTGGAGGTGCGAGAGCTAGGGGTGGAGTACTGGTTGAGCCCCGGGGTGGTGAACAGTGGGCCTGGACACAGACTGGTCATCTTGGCGGTCACTGGTCACAGCATGTATGGTCGATGTCTACTTCACCTGCAAACAAAAAAGGCATCGTGAGATACTGTATTTTTGTAATACTGGATATTTGTATTGTCTGTTTTACAAAACATTTTAAAATTTGTTTAGCTTGTATTCATATCAGTATGTCTAGAGTTATAGAATAATGGTATACAATAAGGAAAAAAGATGAAAAACAGATGGAATTTGATGGAAATTGTTTCAACACCTTCAAGCGGTGAGGTAAAAATCAGTTAAAATTTAACCTTACTGAATACTGGTAGATCGATGCTCATGCTGTTGATCACTGGATTGTCTATTCCAGACTTGATTATTTACAGATCACAACCATATTGCTGAATCATTGCTGAGTGCGGTGTTAAACAGCAAAAAAAACCCCAAAGCAAAACCAAACCAGAATACTGTATCTTGATAGGTATCCAGCCCAAACCTACAACCCAGTATGTACACTAGGCTTATTGAAGCATATGACTTGTACTTATACAATGTTTTTAACATACAATTGGTCAAAGAGTCATCATTTTTAGCTGATAGATATTTAGTTTTGTGTAGCTTGTATACATATCCCTAAGTTTATTGTTATTAGGTTTAGAATCATATTACATTGTTAATGTAACAAGCAGGGAAAATAAAAGATAAAAAAAAAATTAAAAGTGGGAGAAAAGAGGTGGACTTTGATGAAGAATGTTACAACACCTACGGACCCGTGCAAAAAGTATTCGGACACTTGACATAATTTCCATAGACTTACATGTTATTTCAGTGTAGCATAAATAATTTCCATGAAGTGAGTTTTGGATGGATCTATGTAAAAGTTGACAGGCAAATTAGATATCATCTCTGCTCTGCGCACATAATTTCGGTTCAATTTTCCAAGCACTATTTAACTAATGACATCACATTTATCAACTTACGTATGGTGTGATTCCAAAATGCACTATCCCATAGGCCGCCATGTTAAAGGAGTTCACGGCACTGTACATATGTTGATTAAATTGTTGCCATTCGATAAATAAGCGACGGAAAATTAAACAGAAATTATGTGATTGTAGGTAAGATGATTCGTCACAAATGTGCAAAATTTGACTTGGATCTTATGAAAATTAAATTCATGAAAATTATTTATGCTACACTAAATTAATTAACATGTTAGTCTATGGAAATTACGTCAAGTCTCCGATTACTTTTTGCGGACTCTGTAGCTGCAAAGTAGTGGTTTTTAATACACCACACCTCACATTACCTAATGTTCATATATACAGATGAAGATAATAGCTATTGTTGTTCCCTACAATATCAGGTACATAGTATACCTGCAATACCACAGCACTGGACACCAGAGATGGGCTTCACACATAGTACCTATGTGGAATCAAACCCGGGTCTTTGGCATGACGAGTGAACACTTTAACCAGTAAGCTACCCTTCAGGTACATAGAATCTGACCAAACATCCATGTTGCACGTGAATCACATCTGTCACTATGTACACAGATGCCAAGAACAGTTTCTTTTGAAAAATTAATCCCTGTCACCCGGCTATGACAAGGGTCATGTAGGGTCATGTGCACAGGAAGCATGACTTGCATAACGAAAAAATAATTCCAGTGTTACAGTAGTTGAACAACATGACACCTACATGGCAATCCATTATTCCATGTGATTGTCATGATGTCGTGTTGGGAGACAAGGGTATAGCTACACTCCAGGAACTAGAGCAGTCACGCTAGACTTGTCCCGTCTAGGTCACAGACTACATCAATAAACATGGAGGTCGATAACAGCTTTGTTTTCTATGTCACCGGGGCATGCTGAACAGATCCTGATCACGTACACTCTATAGTCTGTTTGCAGTGAAAACGTACCGATGAATGTCACTTTAAACCAAAAAGTAAAACAAATAAAGTGAAATTAAGACTGCGAATCCTCATGATTTTACCTTGCCAATTGAACATTTCAATCTCAGAATTTTATTCGACTTAGGATAAAAGTTGTTTAACAAACCATCATAGTTTCACATGGCTATTATTGGTTTGTATTACAAGGGGGTATGCACATCAAATGAAACACCGAAAACGACAAGGGTTGTTATAAGTTAACGCTCTTCACGTACCAACGTGCATTTGTTTCACTGTTCCAGTTACTGCGCTTACCCCCTTGTAATACAAACCAGTAATAGCAATTTGTATGGGTGGGTGAGGGAGTGAGTGAGTGAGTGGGTGAGTGGGTGAGTGAGTGAGTGGGTGAGAGGGTGAGTGAGTGAGTGAGTGTAGTTTTACGTCACACTCAGCAATATTCCAGCTGTATGGCTGCAGTCTGGAAATAATCAGGTCTGGATCAAACAATCCACTGATCAACAGCATGAGCATCGATCTAAGAGATTGGGATACCATAACATGTGCCTGACCACCCGATCCCGTTAGTTGCCTCTAACGACAAGCATGGGTAACTGAAGGTCAATTCATTCACCACATGACTTATGACTTCATATGACATATTGGGAAATGGCTTAGCCTAGTTGTCACTCCGAAGACCTGGGTTAGATTCCCAACATGGGTACAATGTGTGGAGCCCATTTTCTGGGGTCCCCACCATTAGTCCAGGAGGAGAATCTCAAAAGAGGCCTAGAAATAGGATTTCACAGCTTCCCCAGTACTGATTTTGTTTGACAGTATTTTCAGTTAGTATGATGTCTTGGGCTCATGAAATGGCTCGTAATACTCTCAGATTGTGGTATCAGGGTTTTTTAACAGGCCATTATATGTGGTAGGGGTCTGCGATGATATTGCTGTCATAGTGCAGCATAAACCCTTTCTCACGACATATTCTGTATACCAACACATTTCGCCCCTGGAGACCCGCCGCAAGACACATGATCTCACAGGATACATGACATCCAAATTTATTTGATGCTGTGCGATTTCATACGATGACATGAATCTATTCTCATGACATGCACATGGCAGACATTCAACAGGGTGGTAACAGCTCCATATTGGCTACAAAGGAAGACTCAAAGCATATCCTTCTTACGATAACAATAAACTATTCCCAGTAAATTTTGGAGTCAATTTAGGTTGTTGATAAACTAAAAGTGTCAGCATGTCATTGCAATACCCTGTTTATCTTATTAATCCTAAAACAGAATATTTTCTCTGATGACATTTTTTATCTTCCCATCTGCCATTCAAATATTTCATTTTTAAATGCAAGGTACAAGAATTAAAGAGCTAAGCTTTGAACTCTTGCAAAGCGTGCTTCACATAAAATTAAAATAGAACAACATCCTCACAATATTTAAAAATACACCAGCAGATTTCTTATATAAAAAAAATTATACCTTTATGAGATTCTCGAGAGGCATTTAGAAGTTGGTGAATATAAAAGACGAGTATATGGATGGCAACTTCTTGTTTATTGTATAACACGTTTCTGGGCTACTTCTTGCCTCTTCTTGAGGTCATCAATCACCTGAAGAAGGGGCAAGAAGTATCCCAGAAACGTTGTGTGATACAATAAAGGAGAAGTTGCCATCCATATACTCGTCTTATTTATACCTTTCTGCTCATTTAAATATAAGTGTTATTCAGGTCTCTTCACTATCAATTAAAAAATATTTTTAAAAAAGCATCCAACACATAAACACTCAATCTTTTCTAATCATATGTTACAGAAACTTCTAATTGATGAATGTTTACACAAACAACTGAATATATGGTGTAATTACAAGCATTGTGCTGATGTGAATGTGTTGACAATCAATTATGTATTGGACACAATGTTCATTTAATAACTGGCAGCAGGAAGTAGTTTACATTCAACACAACAACCAAACCATCCAATCAATGAAGAAGTCAGTCTGCAACCAACTGACGTGAGAATTAACAGTGACAAACGTCTGTCATAGTGGAAGACAATTTATGGCCTGATTGTAATTAAAGGACAGAACAGATTCACCAAACTACACAAAATTAATGACTGTCACAATTCTCAGATTAGGCCAGACCAATTTTATTTATTGTTTTTCGGACCCGCAAGAATTTTGAAGAATAAGATAAAAAATATCAATTAATTTTCAATGCTCAAAAAATAAAATCCTGATGTTTATTGGCCAAAAATGTAAACTTACCAAAAAAATTGTTTTTGATTGTTTTTTGCCCCATATACACTTAATACATTGTCAAAAGTAAAATACTTTTAGTATTTAAAAGGAATATTACTTTGACTGGTGACACAAATCTGTAAAACAAGAAATAAAATTGGTCTGGCCCTAAGGAAAGATGCAATGGAAGAAAAACAACAACAGAATATTACTCTTGTAAAAACTTTCCAAGAAATCAATAACCCTGACAATGCCCAACCCACATGGGACAAAAACGTTAATAACCGATTGTCATTGAAAAATACAATGTATAACAAACTGGTTGTAGGAAAGCATCAGCTGAAAAAGACCAGATCGATGGCAAATTCAATCTCAAGTCACAGAGATGACAAACAATCAAGGTAATTTTTATAGATGAGTGTAAGAAACTGCCCAGCAACCACAACAGAAATATTGAACACAGCCATCACTGACACGCATCCATTCAGTCGCAAGAAATGCAGGAGCATACCTCGGATCAATAACACAAACAAAAGTGACTGACGAAGAAGACACACAGATACCCACAATGCAATGGTTGTCAATCAGCAGTCTGAGCACACTCGGCGCAGTGATGACTTAGCATAACATCACTGCCACAGGCTAATTTGTATATCACGTGACCAGACTTTTCTCTTGTTTGTAAACAAACGCGCATATTCATAATAAGAAAAGACTGGCCTTACGCAAGCTTTTCGGTGCGCTCTTCACAATGTTTTACATTGTTACATATATATCCTTCCACAATTGCGACAGTAACGTTTATGACAGTACATATTTAGATATCAAACAAGCTGCATCGTTTGCTCTCCGTCGGCTTCGATGACAGCACGTGGAGCCGTACAACCTATGTAAACAAAGGATCGCTACACAAATCGAAATATTGTTTTAGGATATTTTCTCAATGAAACTAAACCATTCTTTCAAAGATGTTTAATTAGATGTGTAGACTCGTAAAAAATAAAAGAGTTGAGAAATATCTAAATTATATTGAATGGACGGTGCAAGATGTGACGAATCGTCACATCTTTCTGGCCTGTGGCAGAGATACTATGCTGGCTTGCCGCATGGAACTCTGGGTAGGAGAGTGCAGTCTGAGATAGAGTTGAGGCCGCGCTGTGTATTTCATGGTTTATAGTGAGTGAGTGAGGGTTGTCTGGTCCAGACTCAGTTATTTACAGACCACCGCCATAAAGCTGAAATAGTGAGTGAGTGAGTATGGTTTTACGCCGCTTTTACCAATATACCAGCATCATCATGGCGGGGGACACCAGAAATGGGTTTCACACATTGTACAAATGTGGGGAATCAAACCCGGGTCTTAAGTGTGCCGAGGAAACACTTTAACCACTATGCTACCCCACTGCCCCCATGGTTTATGGACAGACGTTATAGTTACGCTAACTATAGTGATATGACAGAATTGGATCTTCTTTAACTTCCTCTGTGTAGAACATAGAGAATACTACACGAGGTCTCATTACATATGAATTATACGAAACTCGTGTCCTTCCTATGGTATCTGACCGAGCGAAAACATAGGAAGGTCACGAGTTTCTTATAATTCGTATGTAATGAGACCGAGTGTGGTATTTTATTTATTACCCACGTCTTACATGCATTAAATTGACAAAATAGCGTATTTTTGTTCATATTTTGGTTTCCAACCAAAACCGGTTTCATAAAGAGGTTGCGGAAGAGTTTTGTACTGTAGTACAATATTTGCATGACGTCACACTGTAATGACGTCACTGCCTTGGTAACCGACGTCACGATGCATGTAAGTTGTCATCGCCTCGTACAGCCTGCTTCAGTAAACTACTGCGTAACACCTCGTTTCTTGGTTTCCAGTTGCTTCATTCAGCTAACATCACTGGCGGAAACATTGCGCTTATGTTTTTCGACGGATATAATGTCTCAGTTCGACTCACAATTAAACAGCGACACGGCAACTTTCGCAATGTTTACATTCCCACAATACATTTAAGTTTTAGAATGAATGAATTCGCGTGTTTGTTATAAATGAAAAAATAGTTACGTCAGAATGTGACCTAATTGAGAGGTCATCGGTTATCCAATCAAATCGTTAGAATCTCAGGTCAAGTCGTTACGACACAGGTCAACGCGATACGACACTTGTGTGACGTACGAGATTAGTATGCAACTACCCATACGTTGACCACGTGGGTAATAAACAAATATATTGCCTGTCTTGTGTTGTATTACTGTGCTGAGTGAGTGAGTGAGTGAGTCTGGTTTTAAGGTTATAGTTGGTATTACACTTTCTGAGAGAAATACAGATTCCGGTACTTTTGTTATGTTTAGTCTTATTGGGGATTTGAACTTACACTCTTAGTAGTCAGGCACCTAATCTCCAGCACACAAGTCAGCGACCTAGCCCACTCAGCTACTGCACTGTGCATTTCATGGTTTATTGGTGAGTGAGTGAGTGAGTATGGTTTTAGCAATATTCCACCATATCATGGCAGGGGACACCAGAGATGGGCTTAACACATTGTACCCACGTGGTGTATCAAACCTGGGTCTTCAGTGTGTTATGGGTACCGGTACAAACCCCACTCTTAGAAAATTACACCCCTAGTGACCACTAAAACATATGTGTATTAGTCAGATATATGTAAACATCATAGCCCATCACTCATACTGGCATGACATTGACAAGCAAACACTTTAACCACTAGACTACCCCAACACACTCAGACTGTTTGAATGGATAGTTATGTACATAGGTGGCAGTGATTGGAAATATTTTTGAACTGTGTCATAAATATCTTCCAACTCAAACGATAATTATAGTAAATTGAAAGTAGCTAAGAACATAAAAATTTATATAATTTAAGAGGGTAATTAAAAATATTGCAGAATGAGTACAAAAC
The DNA here is from genome assembly GCF_003918875.1 of Haliotis rubra. NCBI lineage: Eukaryota > Metazoa > Mollusca > Gastropoda > Lepetellida > Haliotidae > Haliotis > Haliotis rubra. The sequence continues at coordinate 92,506 of NW_025767239.1, forward strand.
AGCATCTACTTGCACTTCAGGACAAGTTGGGTTTAAGACACTTTCAAGATAGCAAAATAATTTGCTTCAAACCGGGCAGTGTATCTTTAAAATGTTCATAAACAACTCATTTTAACTTCTTGAAAACATGAAATTGCAAATAACCATTTAGACAATATTTGCCATTGAAACATGTTTCCCAAACCATTAATTTGTAATTAAGTAATAAAATAAAACTTTCATGCAATCAATAGCTATTTTATAGTTCTCTCCTGAGACAACTGGCATTCTTACCAAACTGTCTTGGAATACGTTAACGATGGAATTATCTACCAGATCGATATTTCTTTCACTTTTAAAAACCATTTCTTCTGAATAAGATAATCTTCCATGATGATGGCGTTGCCTAGGAACCATTATGCTATACACACAGATAATGTCAATAGATGGGCAATAAAAGCTATTACAACATCACCTACCGCCATACCACAACGCCTGGTGTTTAGCTGATAGAGCCTGATGATTGTTCAGTTTATTAATAATGCACCAAGCATGGTGGGGATTCTTTACAAAACTGTACGTCTTCTGAACATGTGAACATTAAATTGCGATTTTTATCAGAAACTGTTCTTTGAATAGGGTTTGATTACACCTTTCACTGCAACCACAACAGATCACCATGAGCTGGTGAGGTTTAGTTACTGCTTGTTGCAATATTGTCTGATTAGGACATAATGATGGTGTTTGGCGACACACAGTACTGCAACCACAATAGATCACCATGAGCTGGTGAGGTTTAGTTACTGCTTGTTGCAATATTGTCTGATTAGGACATAATGATGGTGTTTGGCGACACACTGTACTGCAACCACAATAGATCACCATGAGCTGGTGAGGTTTAGTTACTGCTTGTTGCAATATTGTCTGATTAGGACACAATGATAGTGTTTGGCGACACACAGTACTGCAACCACAATAGAACACCATGAGCTGGTGAGGAATAGTCACTGCTTGTTGCAATATTGTCTGATTAGGACATAATGATGGTGTTTGGCGACACACTGTACTGCAACCACAATAGATCACCATGAGCTGGTGAGGAATAGTCACTGCTTGTTGCAATATTGTCTGATTAGGACATAATGATGGTGTTTGGCGACACACTGTACTGCAACCACAATAGATCACCATGAGCTGGTGAGGAATAGTCACTGCTTGTTGCAATATTGTCTGATTAGGACATAATGATGGTGTTTGGCGACACACTGTACTGCAACCACAATAGATCACCATGAGCTGGTGAGGAATAGTCACTGCTTGTTGCAATATTGTCTGATTAGGACATAATGATGGTGTTTGGCGACACACAGTACTGCAACCACAATAGATCACCATGAGCTGGTGAGGAATAGTCACTGCTTGTTGCAATATTGTCTGATTAGGACACAATGATGGTGTTTGGCGACACACAGTACTGCAACCACAATAGATCACCATGAGCTGGTGAGGTTTAGTCACTGCTTGTTGCAATATTGTCTGATTAGGACATAATGATGGTGTTTGGCGACACACTGTACTGCAACCACAATAGATCACCATGAGCTGGTGAGTTTAGTTACTGCTTGTTGCAATATTGTCTGATTAGGACATAATGATGGTGTTTGGCAACACACTGTACTGCAACCACAATAGATCACCATGAGCTGGTGAGGTTTAGTTACTGCTTGTTGCAATATTGTCTGATTAGGACATAATGGTGTTTGGCGACACACAGTACTGCAACCACAATAGATCATCATGAGCTGGTGAGGTTTAGTCACTGCTTGTTGCAATATTGTCTGATTAGGACACAATGATGGTGTTTGGCAACACACTGTACTGCAACCACAATAGATCACCATGAGCTGGTGAGGTTTAGTTACTGCTTGTTGCAATATTGTCTGATTAGGACATAATGATGGTGTTTGGCAACACACTGTACTGCAACCACAATAGATCACCATGAGCTGGTGAGGTTTAGTTACTGCTTGTTGCAATATTGTCTGATTAGGACATAATGACGGTGTTTACGACACACTGTACTGCAACCACAATAGATCACCATGAGCTGGTGAGGTTTAGTCACCGCTTGTTGCAATATTGTCTGATTAGGACACAATGATGGTGTTTGGCAACACACTGTGCTGCAACCACAATAGATCACCATGAGCTGGTGAGGTTTAGTCACTGCTTGTTGCAATATTGTCTGATTAGGACACAATGATGGTGTTTGGCGACACACTGTACTGCAGCCACAATAGATCACCATGAGCTGGTGAGGTTTAGTTACTGCTTGTTGCAATATTGTCTGATTAGGACATAATGATGGTGTTTGGCAACACACTGTACTGCAACCACAATAGATCACCATGAGCTGGTGAGGTTTAGTTACTGCTTGTTGCAATATTGTCTGATTAGGACATAATGATGGTGTTTGGCGACACACTGTACTGCAACCACAATAGATCACCATGAGCTGGTGAGGTTTAGTCACTGCTTGTTGCAATATTGTCTGATTAGGACACAATGATGGTGTTTGGCAACACACTGTGCTGCAACCACAATAGATCACCATGAGCTGGTGAGGTTTAGTCACTGCTTGTTGCAATATTGTCTGATTAGGACACAATGATGGTGTTTGGCAACACACTGTACTGCAACCACAATAGATCACCATGAGCTGGTGAGGTTTAGTCACTGCTTGTTGCAATATTGTCTGATTAGGACATAATGATGGTGTTTGGCGACACACAGTACTGCAACCACAATAGATCACCATGAGCTGGTGAGGTTTAGTTACTGCTTGTTGCAATATTGTCTGATTAGGACATAATGATGGTGTTTGGCGACACACTGTACTGCAACCACAATAGATCACCATGAGCTGGTGAGGTTTAGTTACTGCTTGTTGCAATATTGTCTGATTAGGACATAATGATGGTGTTTGGCGACACACTGTACTGCAACCACAATAGATCACCATGAGCTGGTGAGGTTTAGTTACTGCTTGTTGCAATATTGTCTGATTAGGACATAATGATGGTGTTTGGCAACACACTGTACTGCAACCACAATAGATCACCATGAGCTGGTGGGGTTTAGTTACTGCTTGTTGCAATATTGTCTGATTAGGACATAATGATGGTGTTTGGCGACACACAGTACTGCAACCACAATAGATCACCATGAGCTGGTGAGGTTTAGTTACTGCTTGTTGCAATATTGTCTGATTAGGACATAATGATGGTGTTTGGCGACACACTGTACTGCAGCCACAATAGAACACCATGAGCTGGTGAGGTTTAGTTACTGCTTGTTGCAATATTGTCTGATTAGGACATAATGATGGTGTTTGGCGACACACAGTACTGCAACCACAATAGATCACCATGAGCTGGTGAGGAATAGTCACTGCTTGTTGCAATATTGTCTGATTAGGACATAATGATGGTGTTTGGCGACACACTGTACTGCAGCCACAATAGATCACCATGAGCTGGTGAGGTTTAGTCACTGCTTGTTGCAATATTGTCTGATTAGGACATAATGATGGTGTTTGGCGACACACTGTACTGCAACCACAATAGAACACCATGAGCTGGTGAGGAATAGTCACTGCTTGTTGCAATATTGTCTGATTAGGACATAATGATGGTGTTTGGCAACACACTGTACTGCAACCACAATAGAACACCATGAGCTGGTGAGGTTTAGTTACTGCTTGTTGCAATATCGTCATCATGATTTGATTAAACATTTAACTGCAACCACAAGAGACTGCAGTCAGCTTCAGTTGCTGCTTGTTACAATATTGTCAGCGTAACAGACCATGATAGGGTTTCACTACACATTTTATTGCAACCATGGAGACTGCAGTGAGCTTGTATGGTTAAATTATTTGCTGTTGCAATATTGTCATCACAAGAGGTGCAACCACAAGAGACAGCAGTCAGGTTGTGAGGTTTAGTTACTGTTTGGTGCAATATTGTCAGCACAAGAGATGCAACCACAAGAGACAGCAGTCAGGTTGTAAGGTTTAGTTACTGTTTGGTTCAATATTGTCAGGATAAGACGCCATGATTGAATTGGATTACACGTTGGGCTGCAACCACAAAGAGTGAGTGAGTGAGTTTAGTTTTACACCGAACTCAGCAATATTCCAGCTATATGGCGGCTGTGTGTAAATAATCAAGTCTGGACCAGACAATCCAGTGATCAACAGCATGAGCATCGATCTACGCAATTGGAATACGATGACGTGTCAACCAAGTCAGCGAGCATGACAACCAGATCCCGTTTATAAGTCGCCTCTTACGATAAAAAAACACTACAGTGAGGTTGACTGACTGACTGAGTTTTAGTTTTACGCCGCTTTTAGCAATATTCCAGCAATATCACGACGGGGACACCAGAAATGGGCTAATCACATTGTGCCCATGTGGGGAATCGAACCTGGGTCTTCGGCGTGACAAGCCAACGCTTTAACCACTAGGCTACCCCACCGCCCCACAGTGAGGTTGAGAGGTTCAGTTATTTGTTATTACAATATTGTCGGATTAAGACACCATGATAGGATTTGACTGCTTCTTTCCTTCATGTAAGACACTTCCTCATGTTACCCTAATGAACTTTGAAGGCCAATTTAATTTGTATGCTTAATTGTTTGTTTGTTGTTTAACATTACACTCAGCAATATTCCCACTGTATGACAACCTGTTATTAGCATCATGAGTTTCTCCAGCACAGTTGGGATACAATAACATCCTTTAACAAAGTTAGCGAACTGGAGTAAGTGAGTGAATGAGTTTAGTTTTATGCTGCTTTTAGCATTATTCCAGCAATATCACGGCAGGGGACACAAGAAAGGGGCTTCACACATTTTACTCATGAGGGGAATCAAACCCAGGTCTCAGGTGTGACGAGCGAACGCTGTAGCCACTAGGCTACCCCATCACCCTGTGAAGTGAGGTGAAATTGGGTTTTACGTCTTGCTTGAGAACATTTCGCTCATATGACGACGTGCATGCATGTGTATGTGTATGTGCGGCGGCTTGTACTAGCCCAGACTTAAGCTGGTTTTATAGTGCTAGCCCACTGAGATACCATGCCGCAGTGAAGCATGAATACCCCACTCATGCTACATTATACTGACTCCGAGCCGACCAGTCCTTATTGTACCCATTAATGCCGAGCGCCAGACAGGGACCAACAAGTACCAAATTTTAACGTCTTCTGGTATGACGCAGTTGGGGATCGAACCCGCGACCTTCCACTCTCCGGGCGGACGCTCTAACCACTACACCACGGAGGCGGTCCCCATCGCCCTGTAGTAGTATAGAGGATGGGTGAAGTGGTTAACCTTTACAATAAGTAGAAAACTGTAGCAAACTCCTACAGCTGCTACAGTTTGATACATTTTGCTAAGCAGTTAGCTATATGTTGTTAATTTTTAAAAAAAGGTTTGGGTCTTCTTGCAACATGATATAAGTTTGTGGAGATTAAGTCTGTGCACCCATATCCAAACTACTATATAATATTTTCGCCAATAGCCTCGCAGCAACAGGAAAACAACAACAAGCTAACAACCAAAACAACAACAACAACAACAGATCATCCATTGCAAGAAAAACTATTGATTGTTGCCACTTAATAATATAACACAATTTTAAGAACATGGTGAAACATTCTGTATAACGACAAACTATTTATATCATTTAGACTATCTATTTGTTCAGAATACTTATCAACACTGAAACTGATACGATTCATGACACTGAACTTGACTTGCCTGTATAAATCTATTTTTTTCCTTTTACAAAATCCCATATAAAAGCCAATATATAATTTATGTCATTCGTGTGAATAAATGGAAACCACGCGAGTACCTGGAAAATATTAATTATCACGATACAGGTGAGTTTAGTTCATGATTTAGCAAACCTCGGCGACCTAATCAAGGTAACATACCTTCCTGACCTGAACGGTGAATGCTTGATTGGTCATGTTGGTTTGACGCACAACAAACACCAAAACTCACTAAACGTTGTATCGATCGCCATGGCAACAGAACGACTACTTCGTTTATACCTGTGAGTACATTACGTACAAAGGGTACGGCGATGTCAAATAAACAACACAAACACTCACCTGTATCGACGGCGCTGATCACTTTTAAACTTTGCCGATTGCCACAGGTATCACAAACCGGTGATAGGTGAATTAGTTCCCCCGGAACATTCGTTTCTTCTATAACAGAAGAGGAATGGACATAATTGAATTTTTTACAAGGTTTTCTAAATATTTCGATCAATAGTTAATTAATATTTAACTACTTTCCTAATAAAATATCATTATAAAATTTATTGCAATTTTATGTTTTTATATCACATGCGTAGTAAGGGCCTATTCACGACGATTTGCATTAAACAACGTCCACGTATGTACTGACCAGAAGGATTTTCAATTTTACCCGAACTGTATTTGCGTGTTGGGTTGTAAAAAGTAAAACTATTTTGTATTTTAAATGTAGATATAATTTGGCTTGTTATTTAAAGACGCGGTCGGCAATATTACCGCTACATGACTGGTTTATATATATATATACTCGAGTCTGGAGCAGAACAAGGGATTGATACACTGAACATCGACCCACACTGTCAGGATACGAAGACACACCATTAACTAAGACACTAAATGTTTAGGTCGCTATTTACCACCAGCATAGCTTGTTAATAATTGTAACTCTTAATCCACATGCGACTTGTAAATATATTACTAAACCTGATTAAGCATATTCCAGTTTAACGATATGAAGAATTGTGAATTTGTATATGTACTGATATACCCTACACACGTGATCAGGTGTACCAAAAGCGATGTATCTCAACTGTAATATCAATACAAGTTTGTTACTAATATCTCAAGCTGGGCGAATTCATTTCTAAAACAAGACGACATGGAAGTGTGGTATAGCCAACGTTAGCAAAGTGCGCAGTGGTAGTCATATTTCACAGGGATGTAAGTGACCCTACACCGGCATACCCCTCACCATGGTAGCAAACCTCGCGTCAAGGCGAAATCCCTTTGACACCTGTGTGGTTGAAAAGTCGGCGCCGCGGTGCGAGTCGGCTGAGCAATATCATATATTATTTAATCCAGTCTGCACATTTAACTAGACGTTTTGGAGAATGATTCCTGACCTAGGTTCCATTAATAATACAGGTGTCTGTGGCCAATCGCCTCAACAACCCGTAACTTAGCAAACCGATAAGATAAAAGTTGAGCGTTAAAAAATAAACAAAGACTTCCGTAATCTGTTTTTTTGTTTACTGTTGCCAACCCTCTCAATATTACTGACAGTCACAACGAGACTGGGCATTTCTGTTTAAAATCAGTCTCGCCGTTCGTCTCGTATCGTTTTAATTAATTAATTGCATTCTTTACAAATTCTCCCTAATTGCGTATGTGGCCGTTGTTAATGGCAACGCGCATCAATTCCGACTATTTTCCTGTGGGATTTATGTCGTCAATGGTTTTATTGAACGACTGTAACATGGAAAAATATATTTATTGTATATTGAAGTCTTTACAAAGACTACAAGCAACGCCTATGGTTCAGTGTTTCATTGATTGTAATCTGACTGTGAAATGTTTATCACAAAGGTTAATAGGTAGTAGCCTAATTTTCTTTTTGAATAATGGACATTTCTTCCTTACACGTCAATGAAATACGGGCATTTGGAAATAAAAAAACAAATATATTAATTCTACAGTCTTTAATGTGTAATCAGTTTTAAAAGACTTTTTGATTGTTGAATGACGTCACTATTGCGTCATCGGACGAGATGAAAGCATAGATTTGCAGACAACTTTGGTGGATTTTTGTGTGGTTTTGTCTAAGAAATTTAAATAAATAGAACGCATAATCATGTTAATATCACTTGCATGATAAAAGTCCTTATGCTGTTTGGAAAGAGGGGCGGTTGGGTAGCATAGTTAAAACGGTCGCTTGTCACGCCGAAGACCCGGGTTTGATTCCCCACATGGATACAATGTGTGAAGCCCATTTCTGGTGTCCCCCGCAGTGATATTGCTGGAATATCGCTAAAAGCGGCGTAAAACTAAACTCACTATTTCGAAGGGTGTTCTTTACATAATGTCTTTTGGTCGCGTAATCCCCCAAATTGCGTGTTATTCTCATATAGTCGTTCAACCAATGGAACCCTTATTTCGAAGTTAATCTCTAAACATTCGAGATCGAACAAGAGCATTCGGCGCAGAGTCAAGAATAAAAATGCATGCCTCATTTTAAGATGTCAACTTCTTTTGGTACATGACTTGGTAGAAGGCAGTGTTGCTGTTTATTTTAAATGTTTAAAGATACACTTGATTTTTGTGTACATGTCCTTTGCGGCTCGATGTCTGAAGAGTGAGCGAGACAAGATTTACACCGCTTTTAGCAATATCACGGACACTAGAGATGGGCTTTAAACATTGTAGCCATGTGAAGGTGTGAAGAGATGGGACCAACACCAAAAGTCAATTGAAAGGCATTGAACCAAACTGAAACTTGCTTTGCTGGTCACATTGCATTGTGCTGTTGAATCAATGATCACTGGGTTGTCTGGTCCAGACTCGATTATTTACAGACCGCAGCCATATAGCTGGAATATTGCTGAGTGCGGCGTAAAACTAAACTCACCCACTCACATTCCATTGGTTGTGTGCTTGTGCTGGTAACTGTATTTGAGATATTACGTAAATAGAGATTATTACACAAACAAGTGTGTCATACGACACCTACAAAATTTCACACTCATTTCGTATAAGTTGTATGACACACTTGTTTGTGTAATAATCTCTATTTAATAATCCTCTTTTCATGTAATTGAACAATCTGATCATAAATCTTTCCCTGCAAATGATATATTTTGACCGAAAGATTTTAAATGAGGAAAATTGAGCGTATGGTGCGACTGGAAGATCAAGCTCTGTACAGCGGATGACACATTCGTTACCATTCCGGCAAAATAGTAAGGTACAACTCTGAGAACAGTCGTCCATCGCTGCCACAACAAGGGAGATTACTCTCAATTCTTCATCCGCTTGGGCTGGTCACTGGTCGGCCCTTATGCTTTTCTATCGTGCGTGTGACTGCGAATTTAAAATAGGAAAAAGCCAATGAAACATATTTGATTTGTGTTTGCTCCGTTTGTCAGTAAAGGTTTAAAGCGTGCCCCTAAATCATCCAGGTTCACTCATTCGCAAAGAATTGATCGGTCACCTGAGTTGGTTCTCTCGGCTCATCTCCGTGTCCAATGGCCTGTGACGACTCAGTACACATTCATGAACTGAATGGCGTTACTCGGAATCGTATGGGTTTGTTAACGAGAAGTTACAGTCAGTGAATCCATAAATCAATGCGGATTATAAATATAGATAGACGCATCGCTTGTAGTATGGATCGTCTGATTGAGACATAGTGACAAGCGAGTACATTCCCACGGTCAATGGTTTGTCTTGAGAGTTGAACTTCCGGCGACGTGAATCGACTACAGTAACGATGGTGATTGCGTGAATGTATGTAATCGATCATCTTGACCGGCAATCCAGTGATTGATATTATGAGCAACAAGAGAAAGTGTTGGGGTACGATGACATGCAATCGGTATATTTACACAGTGCATTTGTTTGTTGTTTAACGCCGCAGTCAGCAATATTCTAGATATTTAATAAATCTGTAAATAATCAAGTCTGGACCAGAAATACAGTGATCATCATGACCATCGATCTTAGCAATTGGGATAGAAGGACATGCATCAACCAAGTCAGTGAGCCTGGTCAGCGAGCTTGACCACCCGATCCCGTTAGTCGCCTCATACAACAAGCATGGTTTGCTGAAGACCAAACACAACTAACAACGTAAAAATCAATCCAGAATTTGAAATTCAGTGTTTTCACGATTACAAAAAGAACACCGAACGGCCTATCCTGTTTGAGAAATTCTATTCAAAAATTTAAAAGTTAATTTAAAGTTTACCCCAATCACGCAATCAATTTGAACCCCATGAACTCCACCGTGAAATGGTCTGGTCTCACGCCATCACAGCAGGAGAAGGGTATATAATAAGCATATATTACCTCCGCATTTCACTATGTGCTGACATAAGCTGTAGACTAATGGCTGTGACTCATACCACGCCTGGCTCCGTTGTCCCCCAACGGTCTTTAATTACAACACTTAAAACCTGGCCTTTAAACTAACTGTGAAAGTTAAAAATTAAGGTCTATTGAAACCTTCAGATTGTATGGAAACCGTTCATTGTTGTAATGTCTGTAGTGAAATTTTTTACGCAAATCGCGCCCACTGGATGATTGCCGTTGATTATAGAACAGAAAGTTACGGAAATCTCGCCCGCCGGACGATTACTGTTGGTAAAGCCTCCAGGGAAAAATCGGTGGTCTGGAAATGCTGCCTGGTGGATGGCTACTGTTATTTAGGTTGTGTCTATATACTTATTTGAAAACACTTACCCAGAAATGTGGGATTTCTTACGATGTTGTTAGTTGGTGCTTCTGTATACAAGGGTAAATTCCTCCGTATCGATTAGTCCTTAATCCATGCGAATTTAATTATGTCGATCATTTACTTAGAGAGGATTAACGATAATTTACTGGGACTGGATGAACGATAATTTATGGATTGAAAATGTTCTAGCAGACTGATTATGGTTTACTGGTAGTGGTCGAAAGGCGAATTACTGGGAAAAGATTAACGGAACTTTAGTAGGAACGGATTAACGATGTTTCGGTGGAAACGGATTAGTGATGTTAAACTGGAGAAGTAATGATACTTTAATGAGGCCGGATTACAGATGTTTATTGGGAACGGAATAATTATTTACTGGAAAGAGATTAACGAGGATTTACTAGAAATAGACTAACGATATTTTACTGGTAACGGTTAGTGATGTTTTTTTGTGGGCAATGATTAACAATAATTTACTGGGGATTGGATGGATGATTTATGGATTAACGATATTTTACTTGGAACAAAGTAACGATATTTTGGGCAAGCAGATTAACGATAATGTACTTCGAATGAAATAAAACGTTTAAATGGGTATGAATTACAAATTGTACCTGGAACGGATAAACGACGACCCACTGGGTAGGATTGGCGATTTTATACTGGATACTTTAGTTATGACAATCCTTGATTTGAAGACATGTCTTCGTACCCCGACAGTGTGGATCGTTGCTCATAGTATCAACCACCGGGTTGTCTGGTATGGACAGGAATATTTACAGGGACATACACACACGCGCACGCACATAACTAAAACATTCATTTGAATAAATAAGTTAATTTCATTCCCTTGTGGCTGACTGAGTATGGTTTTACGCCGTTTTTAGCAATATTCCAGCAATATCACGGCGGGGGACACCAGAAATGGGCCTGCATCCTGACAACTGAAATGTAGACTTTAGCTGATGTGTTTCATTTGCAGGTATATTTTCATTTGTTTTTAGATGTAACTGCATATGGCATATTTGTCAGGTTGACATGACACTAATGAGATGTGTGCACATAATAAATTTACTTTGCCCTTTGCTCTCCCCTGGTGGAATAGTTTAGACACCAGTTGAATAATAATAGTGATAATGATTATGATTATGACAATGATGGTGATGATGATGGTGATGACAACAATGATGTTGCCACTGATGATGATGGTGATGACAGCAATGATGATGCCACTGATGATGATGGTGATGACAACAATGATGTTGCCACTGATGATGATGGTGATGACAACAATGATGATGCCACTGATGATGATGGTGATGACAACAATGATGTTGCCACTGATGATGATGGTGATGACAACAATGATGATGCCACTGGTGATGACAACAATGATGATGCCACTGATGATGATGGTGATGACAACAATGATGATGCCACTGGTGATGATGGTGATGACAACAATGATGATGCCACTGATGATGATGGTGATGACAACAATGATGATGATGACAGTGATGGTGGTGATGATGACAACAATGATGATGCCACTGATGATGATGGTGATGACAACAATGATGTTGCCACTGATGATGATGGTGATGACAACAATGATGATGCCACTGATGATGATGGTGATGACAACAATGATGTGATGCCACTGATGATGATGGTGATGACAACAATGATGATGCCACTGGTGATGATGGTGATGACAACAATGATGATGCCACTGATGATGATGGTGATGACAACAATGATGATGCCACTGGTGATGATGGTGATGACAACAATGATGATGCCACTGATGATGATGGTGATGACAACAATGATGATGATGACAGTGATGGTGGTGATGATGATTATGACAACTATTGCGATGACAACGATGATGATGATGGTGATGATAATTGCCTTTTAAAATGCAAGTTCTGTAAATAAATGTTGTTCTTTGTTTGTCGTCACACCACAATCAGCAATATCCCTTATATACGCATACCAAAAGACGTTAAAATATGGTACTTGTTGGTCCCTGCCTGGCGCTCGGCATTAATGGGTACAACAAGGACTGGTCGGCTCGGAGTCAGTATAATGTGTCTGAGTGGGGTATTCATGCTTCACTGCGGCATGGTATCTCAGTGGGCTAGCACTATGAAACCAGCTTAAGTCTGGGCTAGTACAAGCAGCCGCACATACACATACACACGCATGCACGTCGTTATATTAGCGAAAAATTCTCAAGCACGACGTTAAGATTGGTTATGCTACGGGTCCAAACAATCGAGTCGTGGTATAAACCCAATTTCACCTCACCTCACCCTGCAATATGATGAAGGCAAGTAAATAGTCGAGTCTGGGCCAGATAATCCAGTGATTGAAACGGCGATTATTTACAGACTGCCATCATGTACCTGGTCTATTGACAAGCGTTAAACAACAAATTGACAAACAAAACATTTAGATGGGGTGTGACTGACAAGTGCTTAACTCAGCACAACGGATATTGGAATCAGTCCCCTTAAACGTCTACCACGTGAAGAGCCATTATTCTTGATGACCCCGCCGTATTGAGCTGGAATATTTCCAAACGAGTCACAGCAACTTCTCAATATCGTTCTTTCTTACATTGTGTAAACGATGCTGGGTACAGTTTCTCAAATGATTGTAGCGCTACTGCGACTGCCCTAAGTATGTTGAAGTAAAATGAAAATAATTTTATGCTGTTCTTTGGAACAGCCGTATAGGCCACAGTAGCATGTTCAATTTATCTGTGACACTACATTTCAACTGAACATGGTCACTCATATGTCAAAGTCACAACTGGGATTTACCTAGGGTAACTATTACATATCAGTAATAAATCTTAGTCAAAGGCATGGGATTCTAGGCTTGCGAGCTGCAGCATGCCATACTTAATTTAGAGAATTATACTATATAGAACAAACTTAATGGATAACAACTTCTTTTTATTCGTGAGTGCGACGTTTCGATACAGATTCTTGTACCGTTGTCATTTCCTGCTTGACAACGGCACAAGAATCTGTATCGAAACGTCGCACTCACGATTATGAAAAGAAGTTGTTATCCATACAGTTTGTTCTATATTGTACTTCCCAACTTCTAAAATGCCACTCTAAGGCGAATTTTACTAATACCATTTCACTGCGCATGTTCAGAAGCTCAGTGCTCAAGTTAAACTGCATAAAACCGACTTTTGAAACCTTGGGGTTTGCGTGCATTTCTTCAACGAAGGAAAATTATATACAGCGTGTAATTGTTCAAGAGTGAGTGAGTTTAGTTTTACCCCGCACTCAGCAATATTCCAGCTATATGGCGGCGGCCAGTAAATAATCGAGTCTGGACCAGACAATCCAGTGATAAACAGCATGAGCATCGATCTGCGCAATTGGGAACCGACATGTGTCAACCAAGCCAGCGAGCCTGATCACTCGATCCCGTTAGTCGCGTCTTACGAAGAGCATGGGTAAAGATCAGTTCTAACCCGGATCTTCACGGGTCTCCAGAGTTTATGATTCACACAGACAACGTGTTTGCGACCCATGGAGTTAATAATAAGGCCTCTTATGCTTGTCGAGTGAGTTCAGTTCACTCCACTCTACTTAAAGATTATGAATTGTCAAGCCATGGGCATTCTTACTACCAGACAACTCCGCGTCACCACCAGAATAGGAAATGTCACTGATCGGATCAGTGCTGGTGAATAAAGCAAATGAGTTTGTATAAACAATATATAAATAGAAGACCGCGGTCGTCAATACTGTTTAAATCGAACTTTTTTTCTTTCTTTTTTCTCCCCATATTTCATGTACGGGCAAACATGTATAGATAACTTTCTTAATAATACAATGGTTTATGTATACATGTATGAAAATGTACAGTTGGCTGAAAAAGTATAATTGGCTGGATTATTTTCCAAGTAATAAATGTAATGTTGACCAATATTGAAAAAAATAATTGCTCAGTTCCCGCTGATAGGTAAACATATCTTGACATATCATAGTGACGGACAATTTCATTTTTTAAATATTCTAACTTTGGTTTGAAACCATTTATGCTGCATCTGTAGATATAATGAGTTTACTGTAACTGTAGAGTTTGTGAAAACAATATATAAAAAGAAGACCGCGGTCGTCAATACTGATTAAATCGAACTAACTAACAAAGTGAAAGAGCAGGTTTGTACAAACATGAATATTAAACAAATCTGAACACAGATGGGCTGTTGGGTGGCCCAGTTGTTGAAACATCCAATCGTCACATTGAGACCAACGTACGATTTCCAACATGGGTAACGTTTGAAGCATGCTATTGGTCTCCCGAGTAGTGCTAACTGTGGCCTGAAATGGCCTCTGTGTAAGGATTTCTGTTATACTGGATCCAGTGTCTTGCGAAGTGTGAACATGTATTGTTGGACATCTTGTGGTATAAGAGAGAGTCCGTATTTTATATGGCACTGTCAATTCAACAGTCACTCCTGATGTGTATTTGCTAACTAAATGCAACCATTGCAAACAATATTTATTCGCCATGCTGTTATAGGCCTATGGAGATCTACAAATGTCCAACCACAAATCCGAAGTGTCAGGTAACTGTAACTGTAGTGTTATGTTGGTAAACACACGTACCGCTTTCGAGTACTCGTAGTCTAAACCGTTGTGAGGCCGACACACTCTTACACACTTCAGTTGGTTTACCAGGTTCTCATATAAATATTTCATATCTATTGATTCCAAACTTGCACAGAGAGGAGATATTCCTCTATTGGTTGATATAGCTGGTGATATATTTGTATTCATGATTCAAGCTATATGTCGGTGGTCAGTAAATAATCGAGCCTTGCTAAGTCAAACCAGTGATCAACATCATGAGTATCAAGCTCCGCAGTTGTGATCGGATGACATGTGTCAACAAGTCAGCGAGCCTGACCACCCGATCCCGACAAGCATGGGTTGTTGAAGACCAATTCTAACCCAGATTTTCACGGGTCTCTGCTGACATAAGAGTGAGTCAGTATTTAACCTGCACTGCCAAAGATTCAGCCGCCATTCTTGATGCATATTTACAAACGAAACGCAAATATTCCGAACAATATTTATTCGCTAGACCTAAGCAGATATACAGACGGGATGGTGGACCCATAAATCAGACTTCAGGTTATGCTTGAGTCTGATCCATGTGTAACGACGCACCTACAATTATAGATAAAACATAAGTCCGCAAACAACAATTTGAACCAAAGACCAAATTTACTAACGGAAGAACAACCAAATGGAAATGATAACAACTGATTTTGTTAATTAAGTATCCACAATGTCCAATAAAACAAAAAAGAAATGTGACATCTCGGAGTGTTATAAAATGTCTTTTTAAAGGTCGTTTTTGTTGGAGGTGAAGACTCTTTTCACCAGACGGATGAAACGGGACAGCAAGGCTCTCAGGAAGGACTGGGGTGGGAGGGGTTGTGTGTCTGCCTCAGTGTCGAGATCTATCTCCACAAAGTCAGTGTCAGCCACAATAACTTGGCCGGTGATGTTGACAGAAACAGAGGCGGGGACTGGGTCGGGGACAGAGATGTAGGAGGTGGGAAGGTTGGACAGGGGCTCAGGGTGGAACACACAAGGACGCTGGTGGTAAGTGAATAGAGAGAAATAGTCACTAGTGTGATAGGTAGGGTAAGTTGTGCCTGGGTTAGGAATGAATGGTCATATAGAATGTTAATATGGAAATCAGCACCGAGACACTGAACACTTGTGAAAACAAATACTGATATTGAGAAGAGAAGAGAAGATGAAAGTCCTGTGTGAAAATTAGTGTTGAATTGTAAGGGGCAGGACCAAAGGCATTTTTTAATTTCAGAAACTTCTGTTCATACAGGGAGATAGAAGATACTGAACATGAACACTTACACACTTGGCACTTTGACTCAGACAAAAAAGGCATAGTTTTAATCTCTTTCTGCTTCTAAAACCCTAGCACACCTACTCGACGTGGGACAGGAGTGGCAGCAGGGTTGAGCGACTGGTGAAACATGGTCTCTGTGTAGGAGAGAAGTGATGAGAATTCATGAATTTGAGAATACACCGTAAGTCACATGTATTTACAAGTAGGTATGAAAAAGTACTTATATCTGCATTTACTTGTGTGAATTTGTATCAGTACACGATGCAATGAGGAATCTAGTGTATCGTGTTCTTCAATCGGAGCAGAGATAATGTTCACTACAAATGCGAGGACTTACCATTTTAGGACAACCTCTAAAATTAGATTATTGTATTATAAGAACACGGAACAAGTTTACTTCATTAGAATAAACGTTTAAGTACGTTGATCAATGTAAAACTGTAAGAGATCTTTTCTGTTCGTGATAAACAAATATCGCCGTCGGTTCCAAATGAATTCCCGTGCTTCAATTTCAAATACTCAATAACACCCGGAAATTGGCCAACACATAATGTTTATCTCCTAAATAAACAACGAAGAGGGTGAAAATCATCATATAAACGGTGATACATTTGTACCTTGAACATTACCACTTGACAGCATGTTGCAAAACTCTCAAGCGATTTCAAAAACCAAAGGTAGATACACTATTGAGAACCCCGAGATAGATGTACGAGTAACAACAATGGCGTCGTTTAGCTGAGATCGGTAGCTCGGCAACGAGCGATACTAACGGAAGGGAGATAACTCTCAGTTTCCTAGTATTTCTTTACCCGCTAGTAATGTGGGATTGGGCGTTCAGGGTCGTTGGCCTGTTTGATGCATGACATCGATGTCGATGTCGGTTACGGTATTTGTGTGTAAGTAAGCAGAACAGTAGGATGTGATCCTTAGGACAGTTTCGTACATCAAATTCCCATGTGCTGATGTTTTAGGGGAAATGTTTGCATGTAGTACTTATACCCTTTGACAAACTTATTCTCAGTGAACAAATAACGGATTTTTGTCAGTGTCCACACAAAGGCAGTTGTCTAAACACAGGAAGTTCCACTTATATTTGTGTGGAATTTAGGTGTTTTACTGTATACAGACATGAAGTGTTGAAGTCAGTCACGCTTCAATGTTACCCATAAGTAGATTGATAGTAGTTATGAAGCAGTACTACTTTTTATTGTCTATGACGTCACATGACTTGTGATATTCTTGTACTGTTCAACTCCAGATATTCAGAACCGTTATTCCAAACAGATTGGAACATACACAACAATTGGGGCAATCCACCATTTTGATTAGATACTTGATAAAAGAGCGTTTAATAACTATCCGATATTTGCATTTTAGCTAGCCTTAGTGTTGATTGGTCAGCTGACGCAATGCTACGGCACAGTGTTCTAGCAATATGATATGATATAAGTCCCGTGAAGATCCGAGTTAGAATTCTACTTCAGCAACCCATGCTTGTCGTAAACGCGACGAATCCGGTGGTCGATGCATGTCATCGCATTCCAATTGCGTAGATTGATGTTCATGATGCCAGTCACTGGATTGCCTGGTCCAGACTCGTTATTTACAGACATCCTCATATAGCTGGAAAACTCAATTAACTGGTTAGTGTGGTGTTAAAAAACTAGCAAATCATATGATATCCATATCCATGACGTCACAAACGTATCATTGCATCACGTTATCTGAAACAATAGGCTGCCTTCAGTGGCGTTTTTCTATAAGGTTGTCATGTCATACAATTTCTTTCTTTTCTCTCTTTAATGTCATATAATGTTCAGAATAACCCACAGGACACACGGAATTACGGTTTATCTGACCCTGGGAATGAATACGGTTTGTCCCAAGTTAAAGGCTCGATACTTATACCGCTTGTTACCTCAGGAAGATAATCCGTAATTCCTCGAAGCTTGATGGTTATTCTCTAATCTCGGGCTTGTATCATACACACACACTCATACATTCCTTACGGGGATCACGTATCGAACGCTGGATGATTTATGTATATTTAAATGTAGGTATCGGGTTTTTTATAGCGCCTCATTCAGAAACGCCTTCAGTTATCGACACTGTTTGCTCACTGCATGGGACTTCCTGTGTTCCATGTGTTCGTCACGTAAAACCTCTCCAGTTTTTGCAGATTATATCTTGCGTTTGTGTTGATTTTACGACGATAAAAAACACAAATGTTCACTGTCAAATAACATGACAGGCATTTACACAATGCATTCGTGCTGGTAAACGTGAGATGTGAGATTAGTAAAAGAACGACGATATATTGTGTTAGTTTAATATGTACACGAGTGTTCTTGTGTTTTGTTAAGTGAACAGTACAGCGAGACCCCGGTTACCCGGACCCCAGATATCCGGAAACCTCACCTTCCGGACAATTTTCATAAAAACAACAACAATCTCTTACTTTATAAAAGTGACTGTTTATTACGGATATGCGGTTTCCGTTTGTAGGCGCGAAAGTCCGACCTGTCTTGTCACGTGACAAGGTCTACTAATCCGGATGTGTCCGGGTATCTGGGGTCTCACTGTATATGGTAAGGGAGTGAGTATGGTTTTACGCCACTTTTAGCAATATTCCAGTAATATCACGGCGGAGGACACCAGAAATGGGCTTCACACATTGTACCCATGTGGGGAATCAAACCCGGGTCATCGACGTGATGAGCGAACGCTTTAACCACTAGCCTACCCCACCGCCCCCACCGTATATGGAAGTAGTTCATCAGCGGCCGGGCCAAAGTAAGTATGAATCCATGTTGGATGGTAGCTACAACCGAGTAACAAAATTTAGTTTTTGGATGGTGACGCATATCATAACATAACCTCTAGTTTGCAGTTGGCGACTATTTTCAACCTAGTAACGTATTAATGACGTTTTAAATTTCTGCTCAAATACAAGTGACAAAACGACAATACCCCTCTCATTCATAAAAACAATTACCCGATGTGTCAGTCAGTGTCGAATTTTTGCAGCAACAAAAAACAGTCATGCAGAACCACATTTGCATAGCAGCTTGAATGTAGATTTGTTCAAACCTTTTCTGTCGATTTAATTATCATGTGATGTTTCAGCGAAAACTGTTACTATACATAATATCTCTGTAAGATGTGTTTATTGTGGAGCTGTACGGGACAATCTGGCCATTAAAACTTCACCAACTTCCCCGTAAAGCTAATTCTGAACCTATATATTTATCAAGTATACAACCGAAGCAGAATATACAGAAAAATGACATTCCTTTTCACATGAAAGGACGTTAGATCCTATCACTTCCTTTACATCCTTCTGGGTAAGATATAGGTCCAAACCAACCTATCCATGGAGATTCCTGTTTAGAATACGTCCCTATCAACCTATGCTGGTATCAGCTACCAAATGGGTCCATGGTCAAGCATTGTGACGTAATTGATTGCGCGTCATCGTACGGCGATGGCGTATCACACGATGGTCATAATATCAGCCACTCTTGTAACTGGTACATTTGTATTTTAAGACTCTATTATTTACGGGACGGTGGGTTAACTTAGTTGTTAAAGCGTTGGCTCGTCACTACGAAGACCCTGGTTCGATTCCCCACATGGGTACAATGTGTGAAGCCCATTTATGGTGTCCCCCGCCGTGATATTGCTGGAATGTTGCTAAAAGCGGTGTAAAACTAAACTCACTCACTCTTTTATTTGGAGACTCTGTCAAAAGAACGCTGAGTGCTTCGTTCAACAACAAAAACAGAAAACTCGACCCACTTTATCATAGGCTGTTTACACACTAGGCTCTATACAACCGACCAATTCCCATATTGTTGCCATTGTAGTTCCGCCGGCGTCAACAAATGAAAATAGAGTTTCTGCAGTTCTTATGAAAAGCCGAATAGGCCACACTATTTTGCTCATTCTATGTGTAACACTATCTTATTCCACATCAACAGGATAGTGCACTTACATTAGCCACAGCAGGGGATCTGCCCTGATTAACTATTAAATATCAGGTATAAAGCTTGTGAAATCCAAGTCGTGAACATGGGGGGTCCCAGGTTGGAGGCACGTTGTATGCTCCACTTGATATGCGACAAGTCTTCTCCTGCTATACCACTACACAGAAGATTTAACCGTTATACGTGTCAATGTTAAACTGTTATCCTGGGCCCACTTGCACAAAACGATTGTATCTCTACAATAGTCGTAACTCTGATTGTAAGGTAATTGTAGGGTCACCCGCCTCTTGCACAAAGCGATCGTAAGCCTACAATAGTTGTAAGTTACAATTGAAACCTACAATAGCCCACTACCTATTGTAAGTGTCTACAATCGATGGTAAAAATGGCGTCGTACGTGGCTGCCGAAGAAGTCTCAGAAAAGATGAAACGCATTTTTAGGGATAGAACATCACAATTGGAGTTATTGACGGAAGGTGAACTCATTTCAAGGTATAGGTTGCCTCGGCATGCCATATTCTCACTTTTGGAGAAAGTTCGGCCACATCGAACATGGAACCAAGCGTTCACATGCCATTTCCCCTGAAACTCAGTTGCTGGTTACACTTCGTTACCTGAGTAAAGGCGGTTTTTTAATGGAAATAGGTGATCTACATGGCGTTCACGAGTCCTCTGTGTCTCGCTCCGTCCATCGGACAATCCGTGCCATAAACAACGTTCTGGACATCAAGTTCAATCCTGACGCAAATAAAGTTAGAATGCAAGACTTCTACAAAATAGCTGAATTCCCCTGTGTTATTGGGGCAATTGATGGTACACTTATTCCCATTAAACGACCACCTGCAGACGAAGAAGTGGCCTACGTTTGTCGGAAAGGCTTCCACGCCATAAATGTTCAAGCCGTATGTGACGCCAACTTGAGGTAAGCTTAATTTCAGAGTAGCTTCCCTTGTATCTAAATATAGAATAAGGGAGTTAATGTTGTTCACGATTTGATCACATAATACTGAAATGTTACGATATAAAAGAATTGTAAACACCAGTTTCGTTATTATGAGACATATGGGAAAGAATAAAGTTTCATATATACAAAGAATAAGTGGGAATAATAGAGTCAAAGCTAAAACGGCTGTAGGTGAATACTGGTACCTAATATACCAGGGAGACTATATATGTTGTAGAGTATCCCTGCTAGTACGTACTCGTCTCCACTCCGAATTCGTACCCAAAACGAACTCGTACCTAAATAAACAATAATTCTTTATTCCTTTTTATTTAAGATGTATCCCAATTTAAGCACATACCTTAGATAGATAAATAAAAAAACACACATACACACGTGTAAAATCACATCAGATAATTATTAAATATTGATGACAAAGCACATTGGAGCTGGTGATTTTGAAATAATTTCAAAGAGATATCAAAATACTTTTTTATTTTCAAGCAGTTGTTCAAACTAGTGGTCCCTTAAGTTAAAATAAAGTCAACTGAAACGAAAATAATAATTAATGTTTATATAAGCTTCGGTTTATTGTCCCTTTTCTTATCAATGTATAATTTTTTTATTGTGAATTTGATAACCTATAGACTAAGTGATATGCAATATTTATCAAAATTATCAAATGTATGAATTTAATGTCTCAAGTACGATATAAAATGAAAACAATGAATAAAAGTTTATAACTTTCAGAATAGTTTGCTGACACTCCCTGACTAGAAAGTGCCCACGAAATCACTCTTCAATTTGGTTACGAATCCACTCAAATTTGTGGGTATGAGTTCGTTTTGGGTACGAATTCATCGCCTCGCATTGATGTATGTATTTATATAGCATACGTTGATAACTTTTGATTATATCTCTGCAAACTGTAATATCTAATATTACATTTACAAACTCCTGTGAAACTTGTTTTCTTTTAATTAAAACAGATTTATCAACACTGTCATCAGATGGCCAGGATCCTGTCATGATTCCATGATTTTCAGCAACAGTTCACTGGGACAGTACCTGGAATTGGGAAATGTTGATGGCTGGCTTTTGGGTGATTCCGGGTAAGTCTTATTCAATTTCTCCATTTTTATTTACGAAAATCAGTGTGTAAATACTTACCAAAAGCTTATATGTTGACTATGGTCACTATTACACGGGAGTAAGCGCAGTAGGTGGAACAGTGAAACAAATGCACGTGCGGTACGTGATGAGCCTTAACTTAAACCAACCCTACTTGTTCTGGTTGTTTCATTTAAAGTGCATACCACCTTGTGATACAAACCAATAATAGCGATTTGAAACTATGATCGTTTATAAACAACTTTTATCCTGAGTTGAATAAGTTCTAAGATTTGAATGTTCAATTGGCAAGGGAATTTTATGAGGATTCCCAAACTTAATTTCACTTTATTAGATTTACCTTGTCGTTTAGAGTTAAATTCATCAGTACGTTTTCACTGCAAACAGACTATAGTTAGTATAACACTCTTTTTGTCAAAGCATGAATAAGAAATGAATAAACTTACCAAAGTAAATTGACAATTTCGTCCACCTTAATGAATTTCTTAGTATCATGAACTTAATTTATCAATTTCCTTTATTAAAGCTATCCATGCAGGCCTTGGATTTTGACACCACTCCTTAATCCAGAATCAAAATCAGAAGTCAAGTACAATTCTGCACATTGCAAAACAAGAAACACCATTGAAAGGGCATTTGGTGTACTGAAATCACGTTTTCGGTATGTATTTTTGTTACTTAAATTTATGTTATAAGTGTACTGTTAGGTATTGGAATAACAAACAAACAAAATCCATAAAATATCCATACAATTTCAATGTTTTTATGACAAATAGAATTAATTTGTATTCAGATGCCTTCACAAGTCCACTGGGTGCCTGCAATTCTCACCTGAAAAGTGCAATGCAGTTATAATGGCAGCATTCAAACTGCACAATTTCTGCAAAGACAATAATTTGCCAGATCCACCCATGATAATGTCTGAAACAGACAACTCCACAGACTACTCTGTTGATACGGATCTTGCAGATGGAGTCTCAATAAGGAGAGAGCTGATTGCTAAACGATTTTCATAGGTAGGTCCAAAAGCATTTGCACCGAATACATACAAAAGTACAAAGGAAGTGAAATTTAATTATTTATTCATAACTCTTTTTCCCAACATGAACATAGAATATTCATCTGTTGACAACTCTTAAACCACACCAGATTATCAACACTGATCAAATTTCTCTGTGGTAAAAAATTTACATAAATCTCTAACATACTACCTGACAAAAATGTTCACTAACAAACATCATTCACTATATCCCAATGATTACTGGTAATTGTGACAAAGCTTTTCTTTAACAATATCTTTATTTTGCAATAACTACATTTTTTATCAATATCATTACAAAATGAACTTTACTCAATTGGACATGAATAATGCATCCATAAAGTGAATACAAAGGCATTAAGACGTGTGAGCTTCAGTTCTGAGTAAATTTCCTTTCAGAAAATTAAAAAGATGCAATTTATTTTTTCTTTGCATACATTCATGTCAATACCTTTTTTTAAATTTTTTAAATTTATTTTTATTCATTTCAGATAGGTATACAAAGACAGGGAGTACACAACTCCATGTTAGGGCTTGTTACATTTTGGCAACAAAGAGTTACAAATTTTCAAAGTAAGAAAATATAGTTACTAGTATACAAAGTCAGGGAGTGCACGACTCCAGCAGCAAACTTCATGGGTTACAGGCATGCTCGAGCTAGTTATACATCAGCAACACAGATTTACCAATTTCAAAATGTGGAAACATAGGTACATAAAGTCAGGGAGTGAACCACTCAAGCAACAGACTCTCTTGGTTACTGGCATGTTCTAGCTAGTTATACATCAGCAACAAAGATTTACTAATTTCAAAGTGTGAAAACATAGGTACACAGAATCAGGGAGTGCATCACTCCAGCAACAGACTCTCTGGGTTAGTTATACATCAGCAACAAAGAGTTAAAATTTTCAAAGTGTGATAATATCAGGATGGGTATAGAAAGACAAAGTGCAAACCTCCATTTTTTGTGAAATTTGTTAATCCTGTTGTTTTTCTTAGCTATGTATTTTTTGACAAATACAAAATTCTGTATTATTTTGTAAATCCTGAAATCATGTCAATAACTTACTGATTTAAATTTTATTAGGTGGTACATTATAGTTCAAGCAATTTGAATATATTTCGAGGTGACGGGGTTTTGGCAGACAAGTTCTCTGTGGATTTAAGAATCTTGATCTTCTCCTCCTCCAACTGCAATTTTCGCCTCTGTAAATCAATAATGTTGTCTAATTTGGATGACACATCATCAAAAAATTCCCTCATGGCCTGAAGCTTCTTATTTTCAATTTGTATGATTTCATTTCCAGTCGTTGTCTTCTGTCTGGACACTAGACAAAGTAGACAAAAAGTGTAATTGGATCTTTTTGGAATATTCTTGAAAATTGCAATCCATAAGTTATGAAACAATCAAACCTTTTTCAAAAATGATTTAGTGTACACAAATATTAATGATGTGATAATGATGCCATTCTGAGTTCAATTACATTATTATGAACAAGAAACCGTAGCAGTTATTATAATGCCATCATTCATTATGTATCAAAAGGCAATTTTGAGATACTATTATACAGATGATTATATGAACCTTTTTCACTTTTTGATTCAATAGGGAGTTGCTGGTTAACTGATGGGGTTGCTGAGGCAGATGCTTCTGTTGTGTTCCGAGGTCCTGCTGTGAACTGACCCGCTGCTGTTGTGGCTCTAGATGTTGATGCTGTCAGTTGTCCTTCCTCTGCAAATATATCCAAATATAAAACCTTCATTAAAAATATTAAATACATATTTGGTGTTTTTATCTTTAACCAAACATTTAGATAAACTGAGTAGCTGTGTAAAATATGCATTGAATTTTTCAAATACCCACTATAATAAATCTGAAACAAAGACAATTACAAAAATGGTTTGGTTACTTGTCAACTTGTCATAAGTTACATGTGGAGCAGGTAGATATCAAATGATTTTCACCTGGTAGATACATCTTAACAAGATCAAGACCTCTTTGCATCAGCGGAGACTGTGGCACATCCAATATTTGAATAATTTCGTCTGAAATGAAAAACATCTTATGTAAAATCAATCAAATCGTTTGGTTTCAAAAATCAAATTTAGCGGGCTCAATCCAGCGTAACATTCCTCTAAATTTAAAACACATTAGGTTTATATCCAAACTCAAAAGTCTTCAAATGAACTGTAATTTTTTTTCAGACTGTTTCATACACATACTCAAACATAATATATTAGTTATTCAAGTTCCTGATTTTAAATGTAACTAGATTGTTTGTACTTACTTTCAAACCCTCCAGTTTCCAGCCCTCCAACAATGCCTTCCACCTGACACTTAGGAATAAGGGAGATGACCTAAAACACACCCAAAAATGTTTTCTTAAAATGAAAAAGCATTGCATATTTTTAGTATGTGCCATAGGCTATTCAATAATTAGCCAATTTAAAATTTACAGTACCTTCTCTTCAACTTGTGACATGGGCGGGGGTGCAGGTCCTCCACCCGTTTTCACCAGCTCTCTTTTTTGAGACATTGCCTTCTTTCTAGTTTGACATCTGCAAGAATTAAGATTTCAAATTAGAACCATTGTTTGATTGACAATTAAAATATGGGCTATTTCGCTACAATTCATTACATATATCCCACTGGCACAGACACATGATAATTTTATCATTTTTTGTGTTGATAGTGCAAAACTATATCTATATTGCATTTACTAAGCCTGTCTGTTTATCAGGTTTGCTTAATAAATAAAGATCCACACTTACTTCAGCTCATTCCATTTTTTCCTCATGTCAGCACCGGATCTATGGGCTGAACTTGCAGCATTTACCCTGAAAATATCATTCATTACATCTTTATCAAGATGAATATGCCTACTAGTATCCTATGGTCATATTGATTTATATCTATTATCACCATCACATTAAAAAACTACAACTTGTAAATATTGGTCTATAATGAATTTTTTTCTCCATTAAACTTGTAGATGAGTTAGAAATAAAACTATAACCCGATCTGCCCATCTACTAGTATTTAGTTTGTACGAAAACGATTAGAAACAAGAATTTTCATTGTGACCCCAAGAACAACTCACCTGTCTGCGATTTTTTCCCATATTCCATTCTTGATTTTGTGTGTAATACTGCTTGAAAAAGCTGCAGATAACACGGAATTGTGTTTCCCTACATCTTCAGTAGGGATTTCGATTTCTTGCGCAGAATAATTACTTTTTCTGACTTTTTTACTCGGAGGCGACGACATTGTTATGATCAAGCGATCGTCTGCCCTATGCAGTCAAGGGACGTAACTCTAAATTGTTGTCTATGTTGCTATGGATAATCCTATCTTCAGCACAGAAGATTACGATTGTAACTTACGATCGCAATTGTAAAATGAGATGAGTTACAACTGTGCTACAATCGCTTTTGTGCAAGAGTTGTAAGAGTTACGATCGCGATTGTAATTTCGATTGCAAATGCTTACAATTGATTGTAGCTACGATCGTTTTTTGTGCAAGTGGGCCCTGGGGTTTGCGTGTATTTCTTACACTAAGAGAAATGGCATGCAACCTACAATTTTTCAAGAATTAATGATTCAAACAGCCTTCATTTTTGCGTCTCACAGGATTCCATGTGTAAATTATTTATGTCCCAGTTTGATTAGGTTTTAGTATAAAATATTTCGTTCCATGAAACCCTGAGTCGGCTTCACGCAGTCGACAGTCGGTGTTTTACCATCACCCGCGAGGATCCAGGTTAGAATTGGTCTTAAGCAATCCATGCTTGTCGTACGAGGCGACTATAGAGGGATCGGGTGGTCAGGCTCGCTGACGTGGTTGACACATGTCATCGTATCCCAATTGTGTAGATCGATGCTCATGATGTTGATCACCGCCACATAGCTGGGGTATTGCTGAGTGCGGCTTTAAACAACAAACAAAACAAAAAATGATGTTGGTCACTGGATTGTCTGGTCCAGACTCGATTATTTACAGACCGCCGCCATATAGCTGGAATATTGCTGAATGCGACATGAAAGAACAAACAAATATTATAAAATCTTTCCACTGATCACAATGTCAGTTTCTGTATCATGATGCCTTATCATCAGAATGGAATGTATCCTGGAAATACTCCCAGATGACTGTTAATTCAGTGTTCGTGCACTTCTTGATCATACGAAGATAGCCACCGTGAAGGTCCCAGTTAAGCGCAAAGGGAGCCGAGAACCAGCTTAGGTCCCAGTTAGAACCATTCTCAGCAACACATGCCTGTTTTAAGAGGAGACTATTAAACTAGTCTGTCTTACAGTCTTGAACCACATTATTTCCCCTTCCGCCCAACTCTTTCTTCGATGGCGGTGGGGTAGCCCAGTGGTTAAAGCGTTCGCTCGTCACGCTGAAGGCCCGGGTTCGATTCCCTACATGCGCATGGGTACAATGTGCGAAACCCATTTCTGGTGTCCCCCGCCGTTGATATTGTTGGAATATTGCTAAAAGCGGCGTAAAACTAAACTCACTTTCTTAAATGCTAAAGCCCTAAATGAACCTAGATTTCCTTAGGTTCGGGATCGCCTGAATCTCCCATTTCACTGGGGCTCCTTCAGAAGGAATTGTTTCTATCAAGATTATGTATATTCAGTGACTGTGCGATAGTCTGCTATTAAACCTGCTCACACCAAAACTTAAAAACAAAATGGAAAGACACAACATGCATGTTGTCTTTGTATAGGTTGTATGTGTAGAAAGGGGAGATCATTGAGCATTTTTGGTCTACTGAACGTTTAGGATTGGCTATTGAAAGAGAATTCTAATATCACCAAGTTGTACTGACAGAGTCACTATTCATACAAACGAGCTTGTAAAAATAATAGAAAATACCCACGTAGTCGCTTCAGTATAGGCGAAAGCAAAGGATATACATTGTATATATTATTTGTGGCCTATTGCGTCAAGGAGACAAGTGCCGAAGTTCATGTCTAGAATTGTGGCGTACTGAACTGAGACCTCTCGTCTCAGACTCTCCTGATACATCCTCATTCATACTGTTATTTACAAGACACACACTGTATTTTGGGGTAGAAAAATATCCTCATGTATGAAGAAACAACTAAGTCCCTGAGCTCTCGTTACACAATGTATATTCCTACTTAACGACTGAGTGAGTTTGGTTTTGCACCGCCTTTAGAAATATCACGGTTGGGGACACAAGAAATGGGCTTCACACATTGTACCTATGTGGGGAATCGAACTTGGGTCTTTGGCGTGCCGAGCGAACGCTTTAACCACTAAGCTACCCCACATCCCCCTGCTTTACGAGATTTACGACACGGAAACACACACAACTGATGATCTTTGTTTTTGAGTATTAAACGATTATTTTTTTTAAATTACAGGGGCATTTAAACATTTAAAACAAACAAATCTGAAACAAATGGGCTGTAGATTGGACTGGTTGGTAAAATGTTCACTCGTCACAAACAGACATGGTTTGTTTTCCAACAACCGCCAGGTGTGAATCTTACTATTGGTCTCCCCTGATAAGCTTACTGTGGCCTTAAATCTCACTCACTGAAAACAATGTTGGTAAACACAATGTCATGTACCACTTACAAGTATCACACGTACCACGACTGTTACGATGCCGACACACTCTAACACACTTCCGTTCGTTTTACCAGGTACTCATTTAAGGATTTCAGATCTATTGATTCCAAACATTTGAATAAAGAGGGAAGTTGTATTCGTGGATATTTGCTGGTGTATTTGTTTGTTTGTCGTTTGACGCCGAATTAAAATCTCTCAGATGCACTTTGCAGAGCTCTTGTTTCCCAAAGAAACGCGAAACACGTTATGTCTGTAAAAAACAAACGCAACAAGCGTTCATAATTTTTCTACGATATTGGTTACAGTTTTTTCAGACCGACAGGCGCGAGTTTCTCATTAAGACTTGTTGCTGGGTAAACATCATCGGCCATTATGGAGGTATGCATGAACGGGGTTTTCACTGACAATGTTTCTTTAATGAATAGTTTCTGTTTGTTATACCACATTTTGTCAGTTATTTCAGGGCTATTTGTGAACGAGGTCTCAAAGGTGTCTAGGTGATAGGTGTTCGCCTCGTGAGAGCAACAAACATACGTTCAGTTCTGACAAAGAATGAATTGTAGTAAGGGCGACATTTCGACTAAATATATAATCCTGGGATCCTGGAATGGGTAAGGGAGGCACGCCTGCGTTCCCATGTAAAAGTGTTTTTTGTGATAAAGTTTCAATATTTGTGAATAAGGAGATAACATATTTTGTGTCTTATATATGGCGTTGTTTGTTGTTTAACGTCGCACTCAGCAATAATTCAGCTGTATGGTGGCAGTCTTTAAATAATGGAGCCTAGACCAGACAACCCAGTCATCAAGAGCATGAGCATGATCTACGCAATTGGGATACGATGACATGTGTCAGCCAAGTCAGCAGATCGGACAACCCGATCCCGTTAGTCGTCTCTTACGACAAACATGGGTTGTTGAAGACCGATTCTAACCTGGATCTTCACTGGTCTCAGTATGTCAGTATTTAACCTGGCACTGCCAAAGATTCAGCTGCCATTCTTGATATATATTTTACACACACACAAACAAACTAATAAACACATTGCAAACGATATTTATTGGCCAGGCGTAAGCAGATCTACAGATGGGGCAGTAAACCCATAAATCAGACTTTAGGTTGTGCTTGAGTTTGATCCCTAAGTAATGAGTAAAGAAGCAAACAACACTTCGAACAAAACCAACATTTACTTTAGAAACAAACAAACAATCGAATGGAAATTCTAGCAGGTGATTACATTAGTTTTCTAAAATGTCCCAACAAGAATGAAAGGTGACATCTCAGAATTTTACACTTTAAAGGTCATTTTTGTTGGAGGAGAAGACTCTTTTCACCAGACGGATGAAACGGGACAGCAAGGCTCTCAGGAAGGACTGGGGTGGGAGGGGTTGTGTGTCTGCCTCACTGCCCAGATCTATCTCCACAAAGTCAGTGTCAGCCACAATAACTTGGCCGGTGATGTTGACAGAAACAGAGGCGGGGACTGGGTCGGGGACAGAGATGTAGGAGGTGGGAAGGTTGGACAGGGGCTCAGGGTGGAACACACAAGGACGCTAGTGGGGAGGGAAGTGGGAACAGAGAAATAATGAGACAAGGGTGATATGAAGGGCGGGTTGTATGCAGGGTTGGGAAAGAATAGTCATACAGGATATTGGTATTATGAAAAACCAACCCTTTAACACTGACAAATGACTATAAGTAAAAAATCTGTAAAAACAATACTGAGGTTGAAATGAGAAAATGAATTGTAGAGTGAAAATCAATGTTAAATTTGAGGGACAGGAGCTAATGCGACTTTCAAGTTTAGAAAATGACAGTAAATGTGGCATTCTTTTCATACAGGGAGTTATGGAGTATCAACACTGAGTTACTTGGATCTTTGATAATTACAAATATAGTTCTATTCTCTTATGGTTGTTTCTAAGACCCTAGCACACCTACTCCACACCTCTACTTAGGAGAGGGTTTCACTAAGTTGGCATAACTTGTACCCAATCTATTCTCTTAAATAAATATGTTTAAATCAAACCTACTCCACGTTGATATGAGATAATCAATGCCCTATGTGAAGATTACTGTTTTATTTCAGGGGACTGGAACTAAAGCAACTTTCAATGTGAGAAAATTTGGTATTCTCTTCATGCACAGTTTTAATGAATATCAACGCTGAGTGGCTTGGCACTTAGACTCAGGCAAATACATAAGGTTATACTGACTGACTGACTGAGTTTGGTTTTACGCCGCTTTTAGCAATATTCCAGCAACATCACGGCGGGGGACACCAGAAATGGGCTTCACTCATTGTACCCATGTGGGGATTCGAACCCGGGTCTTCGGCGTGACGAGCCAACGCTTTAACCACTAGACTACCCCACAGCCCCATAAGGTTATAAAGGTTTTCTGTTTCTAGATCCCGCTCAAACCTACCCGACGTGGGACAGGCGTGGCAGCATGGGTGGGCGACTGGTGAAACATGGTCTCTGTGTAGGAGAGAAGTGATGAGAATACATTAAATAGAGAATGCACTGAAAGTCATAATTATGTACAAGTAGGCATGAAGACATACAGTACAACCAGAAATTATTGAGAATTTAAGATTGTAATTTTTTTTCCCCACTCATTACTCACGTATTAAATGTGAATATTAGCAGAACATAACTCCAGATTCAAAGACAGGTGAACAGTTAGTATTTTGTCAAGTCACCATGGGCAGCAATGCAGGCTACAATGTGGCGGGGCATACTACTGATCAAAGAAGTTAGAAAGTCGTGGTCCATGCTGTCCCAATATCGGACCACCTCTTCTTTCATTTCAGCAATATTTGTCAGAATTTTCTTATTGACACTTTCCTTCATAAGTCCCCAAACATTTTCTATTGGATTTAGGTCAGGGCTATAGCTTGGCCAATCTAATAATGTCATATTTTGGGTCCGAAACCAGGCCTGGGAATGCTTTGAACGATGTTTTGGGTCCTGCTGGAAAATCCAAAAATTTCCATAGAACACGTGAGCAGATGGAAGTAAATGTCCCTCGAGAATATCTGTGTACCGCGCTGATACAAAGGTTTTTCAGTTTGTTTGGTCCAGAATTTCAGTGTATTAGGAAACAGCCACACAGAACTTTCATCTGAGAAAATCACATTGTCCCAGTTAAAATTTCTATGCTGTAAGCACCAGTTCAACCTTCGCTCCTTTTGTTCAGGTTTCATGATTGGTGATGGAATTCCTCGACTTTTCTGCCAACCCATTGCATGCAGCTCAGTTCTAAGTGTCTCCTTACAGACAGCCACAGTTCCTCTATCAGTCATATCCAGCCTTAAGTTTTCTAAACTCCTTCGTTTGTTTTTAGAAACAAGAATACCAAGCCGCCTCCTTAAGTACTTATGCCTACATTTACTTATATATGTGATTTTGCATTAGCGTAGTGATGGGATGCAGAAAAGAACCTCTTACATTGGTTCAGAGAGAATGTACATTACAAATGTGAGGATTAGCCGTTTTAGTACAACCACTAAGATCTGATGTATTATAAGGAACAAGAGAAACTAATTAATCAGCGTAAGATTATTACTTATAAAATAACTTTTTAAATAAGGGTTCTATTCACTCTGTCATGTTCAGAAAGCTAACAGTTCACGTCGGCCTGTCACGCCCGATTAAACAACATCATACTGACACAAATCATCATAAAACGGTGATACATTGGTACCTTGAGCACAACTACTTGACTTTATGCTGAAAAACTCAAGCGATGCTCAAAATCCAAGGTAAGTGTAGACTGACAATGACGAGGTACAGCAGATTTACTAGCAACAACAATGGCGTCGTTTTGCTGAGATCGGTAGCTTCGCAACGACCGGCACTAACGGAAGGGAGATAACTCTCAACAGTATCTTTTTTATACCGCGAGTGATATGTTAAACTGGTTCCACTGTTGGTGGTAAACTTACAGAATACCGGATACCTAATTATATACATTCTATTGTGCGCGTGAGGCTCCTATATATAGAAGAAACAGAGAGCGCGAGCCTGCGAGCGATCCAATAAAAATACGAATTTAAGGTAAAAAATAAGGTTAAAATCGAATTCCTCACCTTACTTCCGGTTTAGGAAACCTAAACTGGGGATTTTAACAGCGTTCACTGACGTCAACAGAGTAAAATGTAATCGTGTGTTGAAATTTTATTCAAATGCATGCTGGGAAAAGGTAAGTGTTTTTTGATTGGTAAGGTAAGGTAGGTAAGGCTTTTAAATAAAGGGGGGTACCCCCTTTACCCCCATTATCTTACCTTTTTTTAGCTTTAATATTGTTTAATATTTAATATTTAATATTGAACGCTGCTTCAACACAGCCTTCTTTCATGGCGTGCCGTTGCTAAGGAAACAAAACGGAAGTGCACAAAAATAAATGCGCAATCAAAATAAAAATGGCGGATAGGTATCCGGTATTCTGTAATCTTGCCCTGTTGGTTTGCGTAACAAGTGTTTAGCAACAACCGATGGCAAAAACCACGGTTTAAAATCATGTGTAGCCTGCATGGTTGGCGTAACGAATGTAGATTAAACATGTCTTTGCAGAGGATGTAAGCATAGAAATTAACAATCAGTCGAAGAGAGGTAACGTGAATAACACGAATAACATTATGAAGGATGTTGTACCCTGTGAAATGTAATACATGTATTATGTTTCTGAGCATCGACGTCATTGTCAACCCTGAGGCTTGGTCCAGTGTGCGAAATAGTTTCCAAATTTTGCTAGCCAATCGGGCTAGCTACGCCTGAAAGTTACTAGCCCACAAAATAATTCAATTTGAATGTAGAAACTAAGCAAAAGATTATAAAAATAGATGAGAATAAAATATTGTCGGCGTGACACGGGTTGTATCATTAATATGATGAACATTTTTATCAGGTCATAATCTTCCATGATTTAAAAGTGTATTATAACTTAACACGTCGGAGAGAGTGACATATTTACAAAATGACCCCATGCAAATTTACTAGCCGGTTGGGCCAGTGACAGTGGAGATTTACTGGTGCGACTGATTTTTTACTAGCCACTGCCTAGCGGACCTGTGGCTATTTCGCACACTGGCTTGGTCTTTTCACAATCTTGGATTTTTAACCAAGAACAGGAAGTCGGTTGGGATCGGGAGGTCAGGGGTCGTTGACTTGCTTGATGCAGGTGATACAATTGCAAATTCCGGATGAGCGAAGAACATTATGGGAAAGTGTCTTTTCAGTATATTGGACGGATTCAAACGTAATCGTCTGAGACTCGGGACTTCCAAATTAAAGGGTGAGAACTTCTAATCGGTTGTTTCACAGTGAACAGACGTGAAACCAGTTTTTGCCAGTTATATTTTGCGTTTGTATTGGCTTCAAGAAGATATAAAACACAAATGTTAAATGTCAAATAACATGACCAGTAATACTTTAATATCACACCTATAAAGGTAGAATGACTTTCCTATACACTAAACGCCAAAAGAAACGTTACCCTCCTACATTTACGAATTACTCAAAAACTATCAAAGTTATGTTAGAAGGTATTAGTTTACAAGAAAGCTGAACAACACAGCTTTATGCAAATCACGAAATATATTTCTCAAATGCATTCATATTTAGGTGAAATGCATCTTTTTCAGTAGAGTTAAATTGTCCTATTTTCGTCCATGCCGAATGTCCTAAAGAAAGGTTGAAATACAAATCTTGTTGGAGACAAAGATAAACCATTTAATACACCATTTTTCAACTATTAAAACAAGAAACAACTGTTGTAGAGTGTGTAAACTTGTCAAATAATCATTCCTATTATTTCAGTCTTTTGAAACATTTTCCGCTGATTTGCATTAGTGAAAACAAGTAAAACGTGTTTGGGAACATCTTAACTTATCTTGGTTAACATTTTTGCTTGCAAAGTAACATTTTTCCATTTTCTGTTTACACATAGCAGTATCAATCGCCAAAACGCAGCAATATTCAAGCAGTATTTGCATCCATTTCACATGCAGAATGATTTTTAAAGTGTATGAAGAGAGCATAGAATACATGATATGATACATAAGTACGAGAAATATGCCATGATTAACAGCTGAAGAGAGAGAAAGAGCCATTGGGATGATGCAGATGGGGTCGACATACAATGCCGTTGCCAACGCCCTCGGATGCCATCGTATCACGGTTATAAGACGTATCCAGGGCTTCAGACAGACTGGGGTCCCCGTAGACAGACCAAGAAGTGGACGTCCAGGTATCACAACGCCAGCTAAAGATAGGTACCCCCGTCATTAAGGAAGGAGGGTGACGTTTCTTTTGGCGTTTAGTGTATTTGCAAAGTGCATTTTAGAGATGTTCAATGGTGACATGATACACAAATATTTACAAGAATCCATTCGCCCCTAACTCGCCCATTTCCGTAACGTCCAAGAATGTCAAGTGACCCGTTATGACACCCCGATCCTGTTTCAAGTAGCTCTTACAACACATAAGGGGCGGTGGGATAGCCTTGTGGTTAAAGCGTTGGCTCGTCACGCCGAAGACCCGGGTTCGATTCCCCACATGGGTACACTTTGAGCACCCACTATATAAATTTTCATTATTATTATTATTTATCATAATGTGTGAAGCCCATTTCTGATGTCCCCCGCCGTGATATTGCTGGAATATTGCTAAAAGCGGTGTAAAACCATGCTCACTCACTCACTACAAGACATAGGTACATGAATTTATTGTACATGGAAAGCTGCATGTTCTTACGACTGACGATTTGGACTGTCCTCCATGACGCTGACAAGCCTTGACACTACAACTGAAATAATGCCCCTCGAAACTCAGTTTTGTCGTGAGAGCGTGACATGAGTAATAACAGTGCGCTGTGTGCTGATCCATATTTCAATAGTTTAAAACGCACAGCACACAAATATGCATATCTCGTGTGTGCATACTGACATATTTTACGAGCACTTCTTTGAACTTTACTTCAGATGCTTCGTTATATTCTTCATATCACGTTTACACATAGTACACCTGTGTAACTACAGCCTGTAAATATTTATGAAAACTCCAGTGATTGATATCGTGAGCAACGGTTCAACCCTTTTGGAGACGAAGACACGCTATCAACCAGATCACTACCTTTCAACCAATTTTAAGATCACTACCTATCCATTTAGTGCATGCGCATGTTTAATCCTGGAATTCCATAGAGCTGTGACAAGCACATGTGGTGAAGGAGTGCATGCACGTGCGGTGGAGGAGTGCATGCGCGTGTGGTGGAGGAGTGCATGCACGTGTGGTGGAGGAGTGCATGCACGTACTGAGGGGCTCTTCTATCAATGTCATCATTCCTCTAACATGGAGTGACCTGACAAACCATACCAGTTGACAGAGCGTCTGTCCTGAGAGCGGAAGGCCGGTGGTTCGATCTTCTGGCCGCGCCGGACCAGGACATACAACTTGCTGTATGAAGTCAACCTGGCGACCAGATCAAACAAACCTGGCGCTCGGATGAAACAAGGCCGGCAGGCCGTGTGCTGTGTCTCTGTTGGATAAAGAGTGAGTTTAGTTTTACGCCGCACTCAGCAATATTCCAGCTATACGGCGGCGGCCTGTAAATAATCGAATCTGGACCAGACAATCCGGTGAAAAACCGCATGAGATTCGATTGGGAATTTGGTTATGATGACATATGCCAACCAAGTCCGATCCCGTTAGTCGCCTCTTACGACAAGCATGGGTTACTGAAGGCCAATTCTAACCCGGACCTTCACGGGTCTTAGTTGGATAAGGTATCGCAGTGGGATAGCAGCAAAATCCGGCATTTGTCCGGACTGGTTCAGAGTCTCGCACAAGTGACAGTACAAGTGGAATAGTCTGTCTCACAGTCCCCGAACAACATTAATTTCCTTTCTGCCCAGTCCTGCAATGTTAAAGCCCTAAACGAAGTCTAGATTCCCCCAGATTCCCCAAATCAGGCCCCTTTTCGGTTTAAAAAGAATTATTTGTTTCTGTGAAACTTTTATACATTCACAGACTGAGTGCTAGTCTGTAAGTGGAACAATGTTGGAAACGACGTTTAACCCCATCTCACTTCCCATGTCTGGAGTATTTACAACAATTTACACATTGAAACCTCATGAATCCAGACACCCTCTGATATCTAATCGGCCGCAATGTGACGTAAACTGAGTACTGTTAGACCGTATCCATACACACAGCAGTTGTCGCCCGGGGGTCCGAACTGAGGAATTCGTATTCGTGTACTATGACGTCAGTCAGTTATATCTGGAAGCCTTAGTTTTGAGTAGCGGTAGCGAGGACAAAGATCTGATTGTAATGACATTAAACGCGCTGTCGGAATAGGTGAGGGTTCTTAGACGCCACTAGTACGGCTAATAGTCACTAGATTGTAGGGGTGGGTATTGCACAGAATTTTCATGTTGCGATATATTGCGATGCGGAAGCATGTATTGCGATATGTATTGCAATATATTGCCTGAAGTATTGGAGCAAAAACACAACAAAATCACTATGCTTGATTAAGCTTTAATAACAACTTTTAATCATGATAAAATAAAAATGTGAATAATATTTGGCACAAATGAAACAAGGAAATATCCGAAAATTTCCGAGTGTTACGAAGTTTTCCGAATGCAAGTCAAAATACCTGTTTTCAACCAGCGTATCGCAATACGTATCGTTTTCATGTCTGAACCGGCAAATACCGGTAAACAAGTTATATTGCGCAGCCCTACTAGATTGCTATGGCTAACCATCATATTCCCTACCGCCCAGACATTATTGTAACTGAAGTAATTTAAAAATGATTTCAGGCTGAATGTACCTTTTCAGTTTTAATGTTGTTTTTTTTTTTTATATCAAAATTATATACTTTCAGAGACTAAGCGTTAGCCTAGGACTTTACCAAATGGGCCTGTCAGCCACTAAGGGCGCCTTAAGTTGTGGTTGTACCAAACGCTTTTGCTCCCTCATCTTTAGTAGCCCATGCTTGTCGTTAAGGCAACTACTGACCGGGTAGTCAGGCTCGCTGACTTGGTTGACACGTCATCGTATCCCATGCGTATATCGATGCTCATGCTGTTGATCACTGGATTGTGTGGTCCACACTCGATTATTTACAGACCGTCGCCATATAGCTGGAACATTGCTGAGTGTAAACAACAAAAACATAAAAAACAAACGCTTCCAAAAACTGAAAGACGGGATAACGTCATACCGAGATGCATTGACTGCTGACAATACGCTTGATGTTCCTCGCACGTCAGCAATAGTTACTGACATTCCTACAAGAGTTACTTCCCTTTATATGTTGTACACGAAAGATATATTTATAAATGCTTTTTTTCATATCAGCTCTTCTTTCTCGTCTGGCGTTTTTTGTTGTGTTTAACTCTCGTATATCAATACCCTGCACCCGCCTCTGTAAACTGGGCTGTATCAGTTTTATGTATTAAAATATATTTTGTTCTATTTCTCGTCTAAGCTAATTCCTAAAAAATAGCCATATTGCTGAGAAATTATTTTACACACAGTCACGTAAATATGGACTAAATATTTTACCTTACTCGATGTTTTGTTTCACCAAAGTAAGTCCTCGATGTGTTAATGGAAGGAAAGCGAGTAAAGGAAAGCGGTTATCCCCCGTATGCATTTTTTAAAATAATGATAACAATCATCATCATCATCATCATCATCATCATCATTCTAAGTCAAAGTTTCGTTGAAAATAATTCTTGACGTCTCCTTCTAATTCTGTCGCGTTTTGACGTTGAAGCACACCCTTTGATCACGTTGCCAGCCTCACCTGATGCTGCTTGCGTTGATGTCTTCGCCTGATGTTGATACAGCCGTCGGCAGTTACACCCCTCATTCCAGGGGTGACGTAAAAGTAAGCGTCTACATCTACAACGAGGTGTTGCCGGCAACTAAATTCTTCCCAAAGGACCCAAAACCTCATCAGTGTAAAATGTTGCAAGTTGCCCGTGAGGTACACCAGGAGAAACACAGGCTTATATCAACAGAGGCACAGAAACCAACATACTCCCCGGTGTGTATCGTATATCCCCTGCGTATATCACATATATTTCCCCTCCAGTACCGTGGCAACCGGTGCAGTATTCGGGGAACTAGCTACAGGGTATGCTGTGCCCTGTATATTACTTAATGAGAGAACTCAAGCTGTTCGAAAGAATTCATATATCAGTCTTGATTGATCGACAGTGTAGTAAATTATTGGGCATGCAATTAGGGTTAGCATCTTCGCAGTTTTCGTGTACCGTGGAATTCAAGACTGAGGGGATGTTTCCTTCATGGCTTCGGGAACTGCATAGGATATGATCAGTTCATTATTGTTTCAGACCGACTTAACAATCTATAGCTTGACGGTCTTGTCAGTCTGTAAACACCACATTCAGCAAGCTGGAGGCAAGTATATAACGGTTTACCTTCATTTTATCAATCTCGGAACAATCTGACTGACTGACTGACTGAGTTTGTTTTTACGCCGCTTTTAGCAATATTCCAGCAATATCACGGCGGGGGACACCAGAAATGGGCTTCACTCATTGTACCCATGTGGGGATTCGAACCTCGGTTTTCGGCGTGACGAGCCAACGCTTTAAACACTAGACTATCCCCACCGCCCCCTTGGAACAATCTAACAAGTCCACCCGTATGATCCGACAAGTCCTCCTGTATGATCTGAGAAGTCCACCTGTATGATCTGACAAGTCTACTTGTATGATATGACACGTCTACCTGTATGATCTGACAAGTCTACCTGTATGATCTGA